>NW_006399776.1:19191733-19202434 GCF_000299155.1 Elephantulus edwardii
AAAGACCATGGCCTGTATCAGGTGCACCTTAGTCTCCAGAGAGACACCGTTGCTCTTGAGTACTTTAGAGAGGTCATTAACAGCAGACTTTCCCATCGCAATACGTTTTTTTTTATTTCCTGACTGCTGGTGCCAAGAGTGTTGACCGTGTGACAATAGTAAAAAAGAAAATATCTGTCTTAACTATTTTGCATATTAATGGCATGTCTCTGGCAGTAGCAAGTTGTTGTTGTTGTTATATGCTATTGAGTCGCCTGCGATTCATAACAATCCTTTGCACAGTAGCTCTGTATCCTGCTATTTCCTGAGCCAATCTCACTGACTCTGACACATTACCTCCATTATCCCAGTTACTGTCAATCCACCTCATCCCAGGTCTCCCTCTCCTGCCCTGTCCCTCCACTCTTCCAAGCATGTTGTCCTTCCCCAAACACTGGTCTCTGCTGGCCACGTGCCCAAAGTATGTGAGATAGAGCTTCAAAATCCCTGCCTCAAAGGAGCAATTTGGTCCCTCTCCAGGACAAATCTGTTTGTTCTCTTGGTAGTTGATGCTATGTCCAATGCTCTCATCTAATACAACAACTCAAAGGCATCAATTTTTTTTCTGCCCCACTTAGTTATTCATTGATTGTCCAGATCTCTAATGTATAGAAAGTAATTTTGAAGACCATGGCCTGGATCAGGAGCACCTTACATCATTGTTTTTTAGCACTCTGGGGTACAAAGTACTGTGATGGTTATGGTTACATATTACTTTAGCTGGGCCATAGGATTCTTATTGGTTTGGAAGGTATATAAAAATATTGTCCTCCTTTTGTTATCTAATGTAGTTATCCTTTATTTTCACAGAACCCCAGTCTTTACCTAACAACCTGGTGTATAGGACTTAACCAAGACAATAAATAAGGAATGAATGTTGTGTTATTAGTAACAACAGTAACTTTTTTCTTTAGTTCCTTGTATTATGCAAGTATTATGGTAGACATATGCATTGAATGATATTTTCACAAGAGGCCTGTAAGATAACTTAATTTGCCCAAGTTCACTAAGTTGGTCATATAGTCACTTAAAACGCTTTGCTACTGAGTCAGATTCAACATATAACTGACCTTCTAGTGAGTCATGGAGGACTGTAAATCACAAGAAAGGTGATTGCTTATCTTTCTTTCTCCTGAAGAACCATTAATCTATTTGAGCCAAAAGTGAAGAAAGGTCTTTATCCAACCTACAGACTACACCACCAGAGCTGCCTTGACGATATAGTACTTGAACCCAAATCAATTTTACTTTATCATTTCCTTTTCATTAAGTTTGCAACATAAAAGGACTGCTGAGTTAGTTTAGTATGACTAGACTGAGTCTCTGAGTTGTGCACATGTCCGAGCTGTGACACTCCATAGGTTGCCAAAGTATATTTTCTCTTCCTTTCTCACCTTTCTCCTTAAAACTCATGCAATATTATTCAGAATGGGTGACCTTGGAGGACATTATACTGAGTGAAATATCTCAGTCACAAAAGGACAAACACTGCATAATGTCACTGTTGTAGAACAGGACTGATATCAGGGTTGGGGTGAGACTGAAAGAAAAATTGGATAAATTATGTTTACTGCATTGAGACAGATGAGGGAGAGAACTGTTTGAAAGTGATATATGATTGGGTATTATGGTTATGACAAGAGTCCAGAATAAAGGTTGCATAGTGGAGTGTACTCGGGATGGTGGGAGCTGGGGGGAAGATTCTATACCAATGAAATAATTTTTCTTTTACTTTTCAAAGAGAAAAGCAAACTGAGGGTAGAGGTGGGCAGGGAGAAAAATACAACAATGAATGTGTTCATTAAAATTAATTTAAAAAAAGAAAAAGCCCACCAAAAAGAATACATTTAGTTCTGTTTTTAAAAAAACAACAACCCTGCATTCTTCATTCTTCTTAGGCAGCAGCCCACTTTTCTTCCTAGGTCGATGTGCGGTTGCTGTACTCCACTACTGTTTTATTCAAACAAGAAAAGCACACTTATACTCTACATGCTCAGAAAAAATTTGAGAAACATTTGGGAGGGAAAACCAACAGAATTTAGTTATTAAATCTGTAAGGCATATCGCAATTATGGGTCATCAACTCAAAACCAACTCCTACGACCCTCCAGAAGGTTTCAGAAGCTGTAAATGGAATGGGAGGAGATTGCCCATTTCTTCCACATTCCATATGAGAACTGACAGAATTGGAAAGCATCCTGAATAACTCACAAATTTCTAGCCTTCACAAATGCTAAATGGATTGATAAATGGAAAGAACTGTCTGCTAAGAAACAAGCACAGAAGAGAATGGCACTTTGGAAAAAAAAAAAAGAATAAGAAGTACTGAGAAAAGTATCAATTGTTGATTTGAAAATATAAAACAGAGTAAAGAATTGGAGAGCCTTAAATTTAGAGCAGACCCTAGAGGATGGCAGGGATATGAGGAAGGTGGGACTAGGACTAGTGTGGGTCACATGGTTCTGATGCCACGTTTGGTAAGTCACACAAGATTCTCTTCAACGATCACAGATTGGAAATGGAGCAATGGTTGTGTTGTGAAACTTAGTTTAACTTTTGGTGACAAGATGGCATATGTAAAATTTATTAATATATTAATTCATGGTGGAGATCATAAGGATGGCAAAGATAGTACAAGGTTTTGACTTGTTGTTCATGGAGTCACTGTGAATCCTTGTCTACTCCACAGCACTTAACATGAGCATCAATTCATTCAACTCATAGCTACTGTGAATCAGAAACTTAATCAACTGAAAATATAAGGATGAATTTTCAGTTTAGAATGGAAAACATAAACGTGTAATTTGTTCCTTATGTTGCATGTTATAAAGATTCATGTATAACTTGCTGTGTAAATGTTGTACATGGAATTAAGTGCAGTAATATTAGAGTGACTAAGGATGATAGAAAGAGAATTGATGCTTTCGAACCATGGTACTGGCAAAGAGTGTTGAATATACATGGACTGCTAGGAGAACAAACAGGTTTGTCCCAGAGAGAGTAAAACTGGGCTGCTCCTTGGAGGCAAGGATTCTGAAGCTTTGTCTGACATATTTTGGGCATGTTGCAATGAGGCACCAGCCCTTGGAGAGGGACATCATGCTTGGGAGGGTGGAGAGACAGTGCAGGAGAAGAAGACCCTCGATGAGATGAATTAATTCAGTGATTGGTGTAATGCTAGTAGGTGTGTCAGAGACAGTGAGGTTGGCACAGGATAGAGCAGGGTTTAGGGCTGTTGTACATATGGTCGCTATGAGTTGCAAGTGACTAAATGGCACAACACAACAACAACAACATTTGGTCTAACTTGCTTTAAGATAGGTATAAACACATCTGAAATAAAAAAAAAACTAGGATACTTTATATTGTTTAATCTAATCACTCCAATTTTTAATAATTATAAATTGCTTTTATTAATACAAATCTATCACTATAAGTTTATTAAAATTATGGGTTAGAAGACAAAGTTGTGGTTTAATTGATAATATAGAGGCATTTTTTCACACAGAAAGTAGAATAAAACATACTAAACTGAAAAACAGCTTATGAAATATTTTTAAAATCTCCTTTTTTAAGAAATGAGAGAAACAACAGTTCAGAGAGTTAAAATTATTTTCTCTAGGAAGTGGAATTACTTCTCATTTTTCATTATCTGTTTCCATATTTTTTATGTTCTTAATTATTTTTCACAAAGGAGTTTCTATTCTTCAAAAGGAAACTTTAAATCTGATTATGTTCACGACAGAGATTGTGAGGACAGTACAGGACAGGCAAGGTTCAGATCTGTTGTTAGAATCAGTGTTGTCTTAGTTAACTCCATGGCACCTAAAACAACGTCTTGCAAATAAACCAAAATAACAAGCATAAGCATTCTAGAGAAGTTTACATTTTATACCAAATAACCTAATTTTAATAAATATCTTTACATTTGTGTAAAGCTTGTTAAATATTTTTCACATATATGTTTTGTGTATCAACATAAGCAAATATGGGTGCTTAACTAGAATTGATCTTTATCAACATTTAGAATTATTTTGCTTGTTTGTTTAACTTTGAAAATTGGCCTTTCTGGGCTTACTAAGATTCTGAATTTCCTGCAGGTTCAATTGCAGTGAGACTTGTGGAAATCTATCATTTACACTATCTGGATAACATAAGAATGATTAGTTGTGAGTAACCAATCCATAATTTTTACTTATTTTTTTTAATTTTTAACAGATTTATGGTAAAATTACTTAAAAATCTCTATTTGCTTAGAGTAGATTCCATTGAAAAATTAGGAGTTTGAAATTAAAGCTTGAAGTCAGTAAAAGGACATTTCTTTATTAATTATCAATTCTCTACCCCCCAGAAGACCATTACTATGACTTTTTGGTTTCTATGTGAAGCCTTATAATTTAATAATATAGATAGTATTAAAAGAAAATTATTCAGATGGGAATACCTCAGAAAAACAACATAAAATAAACATTCACAGCTCTAGATTATTTGTCAAATATTTACTATTTGCTTGGAAAGGTGGAAGGTCAACAAAAGACAAGAAGATCTTCAGTAGATGGTTTTGGCACAGTGGCTGCAGCAATGGGATCAGGTATACCAGAGATGGGGAGGGTAGCACAGGACAGGACGGGGTTCAGATCTACAACAATGAGCTAGAAGTCATACACAACAGCACTTAACAACATATACCACTGAGTGAGAGATGTGAAAAAACATATTCACATCCCACTCCTATGGGTGTGAAAGAAAAAAATTGAAAGCCACTTTGCTGCCTTTCATAGAGGTGGAAGAGGGGTTTCAAGTTTTCAAAATTTCAAAGAGTATTCTTTAATTTTGTCATTAATAAAATCTATAAAGTATATTCTATTGCTATCAATCCCATTTTATTGAAATTTAGACTCATTTGGATTCTTTTAAGGAAGAGTTAAAGGCAATGAATGGATTTTTCAAGCTAATTGCCAAATAATTAGCATATGTGCCATTCATAGTTTTCCAACAGCTTTTCTCAGGTGTCAAAACAACTTGGATAATAGTGTTCTCTGTCTCCCCTGCAGCCCTGGAACTTATGAACAGTTCAGTGATAAACACTGTGACCAAATTTATCCTCCTAGGCTTTCCTGGTGGCCAGGAGATGCAAATTTTCTACTTCTCACTGTTCTTTGGAGTCTATGTATTTACCATAATAGGAAATGGCATCATCGTCTGTGCCGTAAAGTGGGACCAACAGCTCCACACTCCAATGTATATACTCCTGGGGAATTTTGCGTTCCTTGAAATTTGGTACATCACTTCCACTGTGCCCAGTATGCTGGCCAATTTCCTCTCAGAGACAAAAACCATCTCTTTTGTTGGATGCTTCCTCCAGTTATATTTTTTTACTTCCCTTGGGACAACTGAGACATATTTCCTTTGCATCATGGCATATGACCGATACCTCGCCATCTGCCGCCCATTGCACTACCCAACCATCATGACTTTACAACTTTGCTATATCTTGATGTCCCTTTGCTGGGTATTTGGGTTTCTTAGTTACTCAGTCTCCACAGTACAACTCTCCCAGTTGTCTTTCTGTGGACCCTACATCATTGATCACTTCTTATGTGACATGGACCCATTGATGGCTCTTTCCTGTGCTCCCGCTCCTATTACTGAGATAATCTTCTACGTACTGAGCTCCCTCATTATCATCCTCACTCTGTTGTACATCCTTGGCTCCTATACCCTTTTGCTTAGAGTTGTATTAAAAGTCCCTTCAGCAGCTGGCCGGCAAAAAGCCTTTTCCACCTGTGGATCACATCTGACAGTAGTGTGTTTCTTTTTTGGGGCCCTCTTGGCGATGTATGTGAGTCCCATGTCTGATAACGTGGCTGATATTCAAAAGATTATAACTTTATTTTATTCTGTAGTCACTCCATTCTTAAACCCTCTGATTTATAGTTTACGGAACAAGGAAATGAAGGCTGCATCGAGGAAAATATTGAGGATGACCTTAAAGTGTTCTTCATGAGGTCAAAGACACTACACAAGAATGTTTTAAGAAAGACTTGACTTTTGACAGCCAATGCACCCACTGAAAAAGACATTTTCTCAGTGATTCCTCATTGCTTTGATCCTCAAGTAACCCAGAAGAGTTACATTATAATTGCCTCAAAACTAATGACTATTCTCAACATGGATGACTTCAGTATATATAAGGGCATTGTATGTGTAATAGTTCTGTTTTAGTTTTGTTAGAAGGGTGGATATGAAAGATGGAAGAGCAGTAGGTTATCACTGGCATACCCAAGGCATTTCTTAACACAGTACATTTCTTAAAATACACTGAATTTAATGTCTAATAACTACAAATATCTTTAGTAAAATAACAGCTTTAACTCCTTTGTCTCTTAACAGGTGAAAGTCTTCTAGACTAGGGACAAACCAAAAGTTTCATGCTTATGGAAGTGATACATGTTTTAACATTAGGTAATAGAGAATTCATTCATTCATTGAACAAGTACTTTTGGACACTACTATGTTCTAGGCCCTCTTCTAGGCCCTAGGGAGATGCTATCACCAAAATGGTCAAATAATTACTACCCACCTGGTGGTTACACTCCAGCTGGAGAGAAAGAAAGTGTAAGTTTAAAAAAAAAAGAAAAAGTGGGGGGATTGTATACCAGTGAAGGAATTTTACTTTTCAAAGAGAAGAGCAAACTGGGGGGACGGACAGGCAAAGAGAAAAGTGCAACAATGAATGAATGGAAATCCAAAATCTCTGTAAATGTTCATTAAAATAAATAAAATAATTTTTTAAAAGTACATGTACACATATATAGAGCTCTGGCAGCCTAGTGGTGAGAAACTGCACTGCAATCCTGAAAGCTGGTGGTTTGAATCCACCAGCTGTTCTGCAGGAGAAGGATAGGCAGTCTCCTCCCTTGCAATGAACAGTCTCTGAAAATCCATTGGAGCATCAGCTTGTGCTTGTTCTTACTCGATGGTACTTTACACACACACACACACACACACACACACACACACACACACATCAGGTCAGAGATAGACAAATGCTACAGAGAAAAGAGAAAGCAGGGAGAAAGTACTGGACAGAAGTCTGAATTTTTAAATAGAGTGATCAAGGTAGGTCACTCTGAGAAGACAAAAACCTTGAAAGATATAAGGAAATGAACCAGATAGCCAGCTGAGAGAAGAGTATTCCATACAAAAAGAAACAAATTCTCTACAAAACCCTAAGGTAAGAGTGTGTCCACATAATAATGTTGATTCAGGTATAGAGACATTACGGGAAAGAATACTGAAGATAAAACCCAGAAAACCAATTGTTCAAGACTTTAAAAGTTAGTTTAAGAATTTTTGTTTCTGCATGAGATGAGAAGCTTTGGGAAATATTTGAGCAAAGGATTAATAACATGATATTTATGTTATAAAGTATTCAACACTTTGGCTGTTTTGCTAACAATAAACTGCAGGTAGACAAGGGCTAGAGCTAGTGAAGAGATAGCAAGTTGTTGTAAGACTGAATCTGAGCTAAAACTCAGATAAGATCTTTATTCTCTTTTTAACTTATTTTTATCATGACTTCAGTGAAAGTTTACAAAGCAAATTAGTTTTTCATTCAATCACTCATATACATTTTGTTCAGTAGAATTAATTTCAACTCCCACAATATAATTGCATTTTCCCTATGTCCTATAATGCTGATTTCCATCAATTCTTCTATATCTTTCTGCATCTTCCCTTTCTTTAATAATATTGTGCTAATCATCTCTTTATTAGATAGGGCCTTTCCCTTAATTTCCTTTCATATTCCCATTATATCAGCCCAAGATAACTATGAGAGGAGGAGTACTCATAATCAGTAGAAAATGTATCCTATTCTATTGAGCATTCTATTCAGGAGTAGAATTGCTAGATTACATGATCACTCCATGCAGAATGTCAATGTATTTTCCACAGTTGTTCTTATGTGCCATCAATTCAGAACCACCTCATAGCTGACTTTCTAGTGGGTTTTCAGAGTCAGTAAATCTCATGGGATTTGAGTAACCATCTTTCTCCCAGGGAGCAGCATGGATCCGTAAGCCTTTGGATTGAGAGCATAGCTCCTTAGCATTAGGCCATCCATCAGCAATGTATGAGGTTTCTTTACACTCATTGTTTATCTCTTTGAAGAAATACATCATATTCATCATGAGATTTACCTCATTGTTTCTTTGACTATCTTCTTTTATTGCTTTGAGTGAAGTTGACAGAACATAAAGGTTTTCAATTAATCTTTCATGGACATTTGTTTTCATAAAACTAATTACAACAGCAGCCCCTATACTAAATGTGATCATTTTTTACTGGCTTATTTGGGAAAGTCTGCTGTCAGAGACCTCTCCAAAGTACTGAAGAGCAATGATGTCAGTCTGGAGACTAAGGTGAGCTTGATACAGGTCATGGTCTTTGCAATTACTTGCTATGCATCAGAGAGCTGGACAAGGACTACAGATGATAAAAGGATAATTGATGCCTTTGAGCTGTGGTGCTGGAGATGAGTACTGAATATACAATGGACTGCCAGGAGAACAAACAGGTTCATCCTGGAGAGGATGAGACCAGGCTGTTCTTTGAAGGCAAGGATTCTGAAGCTTTGGCTGACATACTTTGGACATGTTGCAAGGACTAGTCCTTGGAGAGGCACGTTGTGCTTGGGAGGGCATAACAACAGTGCAGGAGAGGAAGACCCTCAATGAGATATATTGATTCAGTGACTAGGGTAATGGGGGTATGTGTGTCGGAGACAGTAAGATTGGCACAGGATAGAGCAGGGTTTAAGGCTGTTGTACATAGGGTCGCTATGAGTCACAGGTGACTTGGCAGCACATAACAAAACAATATTTCACTCAAGATAGTACCCTTTAGATTAATCCATTTTATGGATTATTTCACAGTAATCCATTGTTTTACAATGTTGGAGAGAACTCCAGTGTGCAAATGTACTATGGTTTCCTTATACATTCATTTGTTATTTGTCACTTGGTTTGCTTCCATTTTTTTGCTATTGCAAATAATGCTGCAATAAACATGGATGTGCATATATCTCTACATGTGTTTTGACTATCTTTTCACATACTTGTTGGCTGTTTATTTACTTCAGAGGAATAACTATTCCAATTCTTTGCCCATTTTGTTCAACTGAGCTATTTCTTTTTTAATGTTGAATTCTAAGAATCCTACCTACAATCTAGATAGAAATTCCTTACCAGATATACGATTTTCAAATATTCTCTCACATTTTGTGGAATGTCTACTTTCTAGATAGAGTCCTTGGAACCAGAAAAGCTTTAATTTATTGAAGTCTAATTTATCTAAGGGAAGGAGTTCTACCTGAAGGAAGATAGAAGTTGTAGTTGTTACTCACAATGACCCTGTGTACAACAGCTCTGAAACCTGCCCTGTCTTGAGCCAGTCTCACTGACCCCAACACACCTACCCCCATCGCCCCAGTTACTGTATCAGTTCATCTCATTCAAGGTCTTCCTCTCCTGCACTGTCCCTTCCGAGCATGATGTCCTTCTCCAAGGGACTGTCCCTCCTGGCCATGTGCCCAAAGTATGTAAGACAGAGATTCAAAATTTTAGCCTTCAGGGAGAAACTTGGTCTCACCCTCTCCAAGACAGACTTATTTGTTTTCTTGGCAGTCCATGGTATGTTCAAGACCTTTCTCCAGTACCAGAACTCAAAAGCATAGATTCTTCTGTCATCCTTAATCATTGCCCAGAAAAGGAGGGGTCGAAATGCTTCCTTCCCTTGCTGACTCTTGCCTGCTCAATTTCAAGTGTTGTTTTTTTCCTAAAGTACAATGCTGTGAGGGATAGTATATTATCCATATACTACACATACAAGGAAGACTTGTTAATACAACTATTGTTAAAATATATACACCCACAATTAAAACTAAAGAGGAGGGGGGAAAATAAAAACTAAAGAAGAGGGAATCAAAGATTTTTACCAAATTTTGCAGTACAAAATTAAACAAACATGCAATTAGGATGTGTTAATGATAACTGGTGACTGGAATATAAGAGTTGGAAACAATGAAGAAGGAAATGTAATCAGAAAGTACAGATTTGATAACAGAAATGAGGCTGGAAAAAGAATGATTGAATTTTGTATATTCAATTATTTATTCATCTCAAATACCTTTAAAAAAAACACAAAAAGCAACTTTATACATGGACCTCACCAGATAGACTGTATACAAATAAGATTGACTACACTGGTGCCAGGAATCACTGAAGAAGTTCAACATAACCAGCCAAACCTAGGCCAAGTGCTGACTATGAAAAAGACCATCACTCAACTCAGGCTCAAGTTCAAACTGAGCATGAGAAAAATTAAAACAAGGATGAGGAAAATGAAAACAAGTTCACAAAAACCAAAATAGGATCTTAGTCTATCCTACCTGAATTTAAAAAGCACATTGAGTTTTGAGGCGAGCTTTGGTGGCCTAGCGGCAAGAAGCTGCAACTGCAGTCTCAGAGATGGATGGTTTGAATCCACCAGACGCTCTGCTGGAGAAGGAGTAGCAATCTCCTCCTGTACCAGTCAAATCTGATTTGATGGTACACACAAAAAATACTGAAATAAAATAAATTTTAAAAAATTTTTAAA
>NW_006399776.1:19204099-19241681 GCF_000299155.1 Elephantulus edwardii
GCCCATGTTTTCCGACTACTGATTCTTCTTCACTATTCCCAACTTTTGCATTCCAGTCACCCATTATTATCAATGCATCTTGATTGCATGTTCAATCTATCTCTGACTGTAAAAGTTGGTAGAAATCATATATTTCTTCTTCTTTGATACACATACAAAAAAAATGAAAACCAAATAATTTTTTTTAAAAAAGAATAGGTTTGAGCTAAAATAATGTATATATTTATAACTTAGCTTGGTCCTCAACACAAGTATCAGCTACTTATTTTTTTTACAATTACTGTTACTTCTGTATCACCAAAATTTAATGTGAAGAATCCTTAGATCTCTGTAAAAAGATACACAAAAGATGTAAATATTTTTTAAAATGTTAATTAGCTACTAAACTTGAAATTTTAATCTTACTAATGAGATGCACATTGAAACATAAACAAAATGCAATATTTTAGCTAATAAATTAGAGTCAACATTTAAAGGATATTATGAAAGATAGGCACTCTAATATACTGAGTTCATAAAATTTCTACCACCACCCCTTAAAGGTAATTTGGCAATAGTCCATACCCTTTTAACTTGTAATTCACTCCTGAGAATATATTTAAAATTGTCAAAATTTTATTTCTGTGTGAGTGGTTGGGAACATCTTAAATCAAGATACATGAAGATTTTTTTAAATTCAATCATTAATAAAAATAATTTTTCTATGTAAATAAAAAAATAGGTTTGAAGCACTGAACAATGAATAATGATTGAAGACCAGATCAATTGTGGAATGACGTCAAGGTTATTCTCCATGGGAAGAGCAAAAGGTCACTGGAAAGACAGAGAGAAAGAAAAAAACAAAATGGATGTTAGAAGAAGTTCTGAAAATTGCACTAGACTGTTGAGAAGCCAAAGCAAAAGGATATGATGTTGTAGTTGAAGAAGTAAACAGAAGATTTCAAAGGGCAGCTCAAGAAGACAAAGCAAAGCATTACAACAGAATGTGCAAAGAGCTGTCGCTGTTATATGTTATCAAGACACTTGTGACTCATAGCAAACCTATGTACAAAAGCTCTAAGCCCTGCCCTATCCTGAACATCTCACTGTCTCTGACATACCTACCCCCATTACCCCAGTTACTGTGTCAACCCATCTTACTGGTGGATTGATGAGCTTGATGTCCTTCTCCAAGGACTCGTCCCTCCTGGCCGAGAGTATGTGAGACAGAGCTTCAATATATATGCCTCCAAGGAGTAGCCTCGTTTTACCCTCTCCAAGACAGACTGGTTTGTTCTCTTGGCAGTCCATGTTATGTTCAAAACACTTCTCTAGCACCACAACTGCACCACAACTCAAAGGTATCAATTATTCTTCTGTCATCTCTAGTCATTATCAAGCTCTCTGATGCAAAGCGAGTAATTGCAAAGAGCATGGTCTGAATCAGGTGCACCTTAGTCTCCAGACTGACATTGTTGAGAGATCCCTGACAGGAGACTTCCCTAATGCAATTTGTCTTTTGATTTCCTGATTGCTGGTGCCAAGAGTATTGACTGCGAAGCAGAGCAAGCTAAAATTGTTAAAACAACATCAATCTCTTCTCCATCTATCTTGGTGCTCCCATTTGGCACAGTGATGAGAAACTTTGTCTTCTTGATGTTGAGCTTCAATCCATATTGTTGACTACAGTCCTTGACCTTCTACAGAAAAGCACTAGAAAAGTCTGCAGTCGGGGACCTTTCCAAATTATTGAGGATCAATGATGTTAGTCTGAGGACTAAGGTACACCTGATTTAGGTCATGGTCTTTTCAATCACTTCCTATGCATCTGAGAGCTGGAATGAGGATGACAGAAGAAGAATTGATTCCTTTGAACTGTGGTGTTGGACAAGAGTACTAAATATCCTATGGACTGCCAAAAGAACAGATAAATCTTGGAGAAGGTGCAACCAGAGCGCTTTTTTTGGAGGCAAAGATGATAAAGTTCCATCTCCTGTACTTTGGACGTGTTGCTAGGAAAAGTTACTTCATGGAGAGAGATATCATGATTGGAAAGGTAGAGAGATGATAAAGGAGAGGAAGCCCCTCAACCAAGTAGATTGACACAGTGACTGCAGCAATGGTCTCAAGCATATCAGAGATTGCTAAGATGGTACAGGATTGAACAGGGTTTAGATCTGTTAGTCATAGGATCACTATGAGTCATACTCTCTTCAGTGGCATCTAACAACAATTTTTCTGATTTTTTTTTTCATTAAGGTTGCAAAGTTTTAACTTTATATTTCCATCTGTAAGATTTACAGTTTTATCTCATACATTTAGGTTTGCAAATTTTTTTAATTGATATTTATATATGATGCTAGGTTCTAGTTGTGTACTGTCAAGTGAGAACTGACTCATAGCAGGTGTTTAGAAGCAGCAAAATTGTCCATCCATCTGCTGGTGGATTTGAACCACATGTCTTTGGAATTGCAGTGCAACTTCTTTCCACTAGACCACCAGAGGTCCCTGGCCTATGATTGCAGGTAAGCAGTTCAACTTCATTTCTTTTTACCACAACCACAATCAGTATTTCCTTCAGTTTAAACATCTTTTTTTAAATCTCTTTTTAGTAATACATTCCCCCTCTGTTCTGCAATCACAGATATATTGTCCCTGTTTGTAGATTCTCCCCAAGAAGAGAGGATTCCTAAGCATCTCCAGTATCACTCCTTTGTACAGCTTCTTTTGCTTAGAAATCAATGTCCTTCATCCTGCCTCTGTGAAGACCACATTGATATCTTCAAATACAACAGGTTCCAATATTCTGGGCTTCTTCTCTGGAGGCCAGTCAGTATCCTGAGAAGACAAACTTTTTGCCTTATGGTCTCAACTGAATTTCTTTGTGCTCTCCATTATCGTCTCTGTTCGTGAAGCCAAAATCATCCTCCAATATTACTCTCCTTGGACACACAAATCAAGCAATTAACCATTAATAGACTGGGACATTCAGATTCTGCCACAAAGCCTGCTGGCATTCTTCTCATTTCCAGGGACATCTCTGCTAGCTCAGATTACTTCTTCAAACCTCATTGTGTAGAGTCCCTCTGGTTTCCACACATCCAGAACCAACAGGAGGTGTTTAGTCAATTGTTTCTCCCAGGACCATCTCCTCCATTCAGAAAAGAAATTCCAGCCACAACGCAGGAATGAAAGTGCTGCATCATGGGTTTTCAGAGGCAGTTAATGGCATGGGAAGAGATTGCCTATCCTTCTCCCACAGAGCAGCTGGTAGCCTCAAATTGTGTGCCTTCAGGATTGCAGCCCAGCTTCTTGCCACTAGGCCACCAGAGCTCCCTAAATACTACACAAGAAACTGATTATATATTGTAACCAATTGCACAAATTCATTCTAATTAATATTATATAACAAAAAGTGTGTGAGTAAAGGAATGAAAAACCAAAATGATGTGTAAAGTTTCACTCAAATGAAAAATACTGAAAACAAATAAATAGAAGAAAATCTAGCACATCTTCTCCACAGTTAAAGGGGTCAGGAGGACCAAGTCAGATAACATATGTAAGAATGCTTTGTCCATTTTCAAGAAATTATTAGTAATTTTTTCTTAATTTTACACCATGCAGTGTTCCCTTGTTCTGCTCAGACAGCAGCTTCTTGTTTTAGGTATAGGTTTTGTACAAGCACATAGAAGTGTTTTGGGATTCTCATTCTTCTCAATGTTAGTCATAACTTGTTATGATACACATAGTCAAATGCTTTTGCATAGTCAATAAAACCCAGACATTTTTCTGGCATTCTTTGCTTTTAGCAAATAATATTATTGTTCAATAATTTCCACATTCTGTTCCCAAGAAGGATCACCTTTCTTAGGAATATGAATAAATATTAATTTCTTTCAGTTACTCAGCTAAGCAGCTGTCATCCAAATTTCCTGGCATAGATGGGTGAGCACACTTAGGGCTGCATCTGTTAGTTGAAACATGCCAATTGATATTCCATCGATTCCTGGGGCCTTATTTCTTTGCCAGTGCCTTCAATCCAGCTTAAACTTCTTCCTTCATTACATTGCCTCTTGATCATATAATACTTCCTGAAATTTTTCAGTGTCAATCAATCATGCTTTCCAACTACCATTTCTTCCTCTTTATTTTCAACTTTTGCATTCAATTCACCAATAATTATTAATTTATTTTTATTAAATGTATGGTCCATTTCAGACTGCAAAATTTGGTAGTAATCCTCAATTTCCTCCTCTTTGACTCTTCTTGTTGGTGTGTATGTTTGAATAATAGTAGGAGTAACACGTTTTCCTTTTATGTGCATCCATAGTATCTTATCACTTACAACATTGTACTTTAGGGTAGATCTTTATGTTTTTAAATAAATATTTTTAACTTTTTTTTCATTGTTACACATTTTCTCCCCACCGCTGCCCCTTTCCAGCACACCTTGCAATGTTCCCCTTTGTTCTAGATTTTTCTCATACACTGCATAATAATATATTCCTTTTGAGCAGTTCTTCCCCTCATCTGTTCTAATGCAGTGTTCATTATCTATCCATTCTTTCCTCCTTCCCTCCTCAACCCCATATCAGTCCTATTTTATAACAGCAGTGTATGTCCTATTTTATAACAGCAATGTGTGTGCAGTATTTGTCCTTTTGTGACTTTAATAGCTCATTTAGCATAATGTCCTCAATGCTCCCCCATGTTGTGCAAATTTTTACTATTTCATTGTTTTTCAGTGCTGCATAATATTCCATTATGTGAATATACCATAAATTTTTTCTATCCATCTGTTTGTTGATGGTCACTTGGGTTGCTTCCATCTCTTTGTGATTGTGATTAATGAAGCAATAAACATGGTTATGCATGCATGTGTTTAAGTTGTGGCTCTGGTTTCTTTAGGGTATATTTCCAGTAGTGGAATTGCTGGGTCCAATGATATTTCTATTTCCAACATTTTGAGAAAGTGCCAGACCACCTTTCATAGAAGTTGTACCATTTCACATTGCCACAAGCAGTGAATTAAAGTTCCAACCTCTCCACAACCTCATTAGCATTAATTGTTTGCTGCCATACTGGACTTTCCTATTGTTACTAGGGGGAAATGCAATCTCATAGTTGTTTTGTAGGATAGTTCTTTAAGTCATCTTTTTCACTATGAATGCAACACCATTCTGCCTCAGTTTTTCATTCCTAGCATAACAGATCATACTATTGTCTAATTCAAAGTGGACCAGTCCTTCTCGGTTCACTAATGCCTAGAATGCCGATCTTCATACATTCCATTTCATTTTTTCATAACTTCCAATTTTCCTACACTCATACTTTGTACATTCTACATTTAAATTATTAAAGGATGTTGGATGTTGTGTCTCCTTATTTTAAGTGATTTCCAATCTGAACTGAACCTCTGATATTATATTCCTCTATATTTCAGTGCTCAGGCTGTTCGTTCATAGGATCACTATGAGTCATCTATGACTCGACGGCATTAAACAACAATAACAATGACGACGACCAAGAGAGAGCTACGTTGGCCTAGTGGAAGGAAGTTGTGCTACCCAGCCGAAGGTGGGTGATTGTCATCTGTGGCCCTCGGCCAGGTTCAAATTGTCTACCTGTCTTCCTTCTAGGTGGTATAGCACTGGTCTGTGCGTTGCTGTACAGAGGTAACTCGTGGTTGCTGTGATGCTGAAGCCTGTGACGCTGATGTGCCAATCGTGGTAATGGGCACCCATGGTGGACAGTGTTGGCTGGAGCTTCCCGACTAAATCAAGCCTGGAAGCAGGAGCGGCATCCACTTCCAAAATGGCTTGCCTCCGGAAACTCTGTATGAACAGTGCTCAGTCTGTTCGTTCATAGGGTCACTATGAGTCGTCTACGACTCAATGGCATTAAACAACAACAACAACATATTTCATAGGGTTTTCAGATGCTTGTTATTTCAGAAGAGAATGGCCAATCCTGTTTCCTAATCTGTTAATCTGAGAACTCTGCTAACACCTGTCTACCATAGGTGACCCTCTGGCATTCGAAACACTGGTGGCATAGCTCCCAGCATCACAGCTACCCACAACAAGTTACCCTAGTACAGAAAACTGGCCAAAAAGTGCTGTACTAATAACAGCAAACAAATATGTAATACTCCACTCTCACTATATCGATTATGACAACTCTACTATTACTTGGAATATAGAATTCAAAAAAGAAAACCTCAAACACATTGCTGTCAAGTTGTCACTGACTCATAGCTCACTTGCCCATGGGTTTTAGGAAGCTATAAACTGCATAAGAGGAGATTGTCCATCTCTCTCTACCCACGAGGACCAGGCAATGGATTCAAACTGGTAGAGGAGTGCCATCTTTCAGTTAGCAGTGTAACTCCCTATGAACTATGCCACAGGGCTCAGACAACAATAATCTAAACTTACTTTATTTGCACTTAATATTTTCCATATCATTCACAGAGCCAAATAAACTCCTCAGAGAGAAAAGTACGCAGGCAAAAATAATAGCAAGAAACTTTCCTTTCCATGTCTGTGCCTACATCCCATGCTGAAATAAGAAGGCAATCAGCTAAGAGGTCAATATACCTAAAACGAGATTATTCATTTTCAATTACAGCCACAGCAAAACCAAAACCCGCTGTCAAGTCAATTCCAACTCACAGTGACCCTCTATTGGGTTTCTGAGGCTGTAAATAATAGAGAGAAACTGCTCATCTTTCTCCCACAGAGGAACTGGTGGATTCAAAATGCTGATCTTTTAATTAGCAGCTTGATATGTTACACATTCTGCCACCAGGGCTTCCTTAGCCAGATTGAGGATGAAATTAAATGCATGAGAAGGATGGATTCCTGGGTGCCAAGCAAAGAAACACTCCAGTAGAATGCCTCTCAATCTTTCCATCAAAGCATGCTTGGCAACAGTAGACAAAGAACATACAGCATGTGGGAACAATAACTCTTTGAAATCTATAGTTTTATCTTTAAAATCATTACCAATTATACTTTCTACAGCCAGTCATTAACCATCTAACTGCTAATCAAATGGTTGGTGGGTTGAGTTCTGTAGGAGAAAGATATATGGCAGTCTGTTTCCGAAAAGTTTACAGACTTGGAAACCCTATAGAACACTTGTATTGTGTCTTACAGGGCTGCTATGAGTAAGAATTTACTTAACAGCAATGAACACATATATTTCATGCAGTATAAACTTATCTTCTCTCAATAAAATTGCTCCTTGAGGAAAGCATCTAACTGGGTGTTTTGCATATCCCATGACACAAAACTACCTAATCTGTTTGAGAAACATAAAGATGAGAGTGTAAGGAGACCATGGGGTCTCTGAAGAGTCAGTGTAGCATATTATTTTTAATAATCCCTACAGATCAATTTATGAAAAAACTTAATGAAATCTCAAGGCAAGAAGTAAGAAACCCCCTCGGGGAAACATGGAAAGTTACAACAGACTTGAGGATTCTCAACAGTGGCTAAAATAAGGCATAAATTAAGGTGCGAATATAGTTTCAACACACCCAATGGGAAATAGACCACAAGAATCTCAGGGAGCAAGGCAAATTAAATAAGCCACCGGTGGAGCTCTCAGACAGGGCTTCCACAATAGAACCAGCGAAGGAAGGAAATGGCATGATCTCCTTGCACATGCTCTTCCCAGGACAGACTTGGAATGATGTACAGGGAATATCTCCTCTAATGGTACTGCTGCTATGATATTCCGCAGATGGGTGTACTCACCTATCTGTTTCATCACTCAATAATGCTCAAGATTTCAGTTAGCAAAGAGGTTTCCCTTTCAGCCTTATAACCATTTTTTTTAAGAAAAACCCTTAAAGTGCTTACATCCCCTAGGAATTCATACACACCAATATAAGTACATTACAGGCAGCCAAACTTATCCTTAGGTCTACTCCCATGTCAATGTCTGAGACACCATGGATGATCCAACCCTTCTACATATTTGAGCAAATTCAAAATAGCATTAACTTTATGTACTGAGACTGGAAACCAAAAGAAAACTGGGATGTTTGTTATCTTTCTCCTGTTTTCCCTTTTTGTTCATTCTATCACTGTTCTGCATCTACAGATAAGGTGAATGATCCATAAAACCAAATTAATGAGCATGAAGAATAAGATTTCCCATTGCATTTGATAACGAACATATTGGAAAATATGTCCTACAACTAAATTGTAAATTATTTGTGAAATTCATTGATCACACTTTCCAAGTGGCTGACTAGTAGTTTTCTTAAAGTTTGTCTTTGTTTTCCTTTTTCTGTTTGTATGTCCACCAGAGTGATCTATAGCTCAAAGACATGAAACTCAGCCTTCTGGACTTTGAGTAAAAGTCTGTACTTTGAGCTCTGAATCATGTTGTTGCTTTGTTCCAGGGAGAAGTGGTTGTTCTCTGCAACATTGCTTTCTCAAGCTTATTGAGAAGGGGGCTTTCTTGTTTAGAAACTGTAGAATGCAGAGAGGTCAGATAATGGAAAACCATTTCTCATGATTGCTCGACATAAGTATCACTAATACAGATTGGTTCAACCATTCATGAAGTCTTCGTCTTAAAAAATATTCTTCAAACTAGGAGGTATATAGAGACAAATGTTACCTATTCTTGATTTATTAACTATCTAATCTGACATTTTCCTTTATAACAACCTACTACCCAGCTCTTTTGTTCATTAACAACCTACATCTGGCAATAACAGACACCAAGGTGCAAGGCAAGAGTTATGCAGGCTATGATGGTTAAGGTTATGTATTAACTGGCTTGGGCCATGATTCTCAGTGGTTTGGCAGTTATATAATAATGTAATGGGGCAGTTTTAATGGCATAATCATCCTCCCTTTTGTGATCTGGTGTGGTCATCCTCTTTTTACACAATGTCAATTTTCACATAAAGAGCTGGCCTTTGTTTAGCAGACAGCACAGAACTACAGGCTCTACCACCGAAGTTCCTTATATGCTGGCGTTTGGAACATAGCCACGTTGGTAAGTGAGGAAGGTGTGTATCTGACCATCTTTCAATTCCCTTCTCTGCTTGTTGTGATGTCCATTAGACCAGAATCGGCTTCGGCATAGCCTGCTAGAGTGATTATAGTTGCTTCTTCTAGATGCCTTCCTAATTTGGTGAGTGTGCAGCTGTGGCATGATACACTTAGATTTTTTTTCATATAGCCACATTAAATAGAAGGTATTTTTTAATTTTTTTTCTCTTTTCAAAGAGTACTGTTGTTTATATACCGTTACCTTTTGTTCAATACAGGAAACAAAGTTATTCTACTCACAAACTATATCTTCCATGAAAATTTTATTTATGGCAAAAAAACTCTCAAAATTATCCTCCAAAAAATCTTCTAGGCATTTAAATATAGCTAATACTGTACTCTCTGAGTTGAACGTTGTTCTTAAAAAGAAATCTTTAGTAATGATCTTCTGAAGAGAACAAGAACTCATGAAACACTACACAACATGGATGAGTTTAGAGAGAATTAGTCCAAGTAAAATAACTCTGTCACAAAGACTATCTAAGACTATTGTTATAGGTAATGAACATTGCATTGGAATAGAAGAAGAAAAGGTCAATCTAAAATGACCTGACAATCAGACTTTGTCTGTATTGCATTTAACAACCTGAACAGGGTACCTATAACTTGTTGGATGGGCTTGAGGGGACAGTTGTAGATTTACACATAGAAACAATTGTAGAGGGTTGACAGTGATGGGTGGAGAAGGAGAGGGAGCAGAGATTAGCAGATGAATGGGTAGGGTGAAGGGAAAGGGGGAGCAGTGAGGATTTGATATGACATAATTGATGGCATTGATTAATTGTAATTAATGTTAGAAAACAAAATATATATGATTGAATGAAAATCAAGTTTTTAAAAAGGAAACAAGGTTATATTTTGTAAATTGGATGAATCATGTATCTTTGAAACAAGATCTTTATTATCTAGTATTCTGTTATTTGGGGCTCTGGTTTTTAAGTGGACTAAAAATATTGCTAATAGAGCATGCGAAGGGAAACTTGTGACAATACTGATAAAGGCTTTAGAAAATAATTTCCTAGTGATTATCATTTTCTTCTCAATATATTCCATGTTATGATGATCCTTAATTTTATATATATATATAAACATATATGAAGAATTAAAAATCAATTATTATCCCTTTTGGTAACAATGACTATTTTAAATGCTAAAACAAAAAGATTAAATGCCACATTGAATATATGCTAAAGGGTCAAACAAGTTAAAATAAATTTTAAATGTATATAAAGAATTTAATTGTTTTTATATTTTTATAGATTTTTTTCTGATATCACTAGATATAGTAATAATAATAATAGCAATTTAGACAGAAAAGAGATTCTTCTGTTGGAAATGGCTCCAAGAAGGAAAGAATCTAAAATAGTGTAAAAGCACAAGTCATTCAAATCTGTAGGAAGTCTTGGATTCCTATCTATTTAAAAATTCTATGAAACTATATGTATCATCACATTTCTATTTTAATACATCAAAACAAAACATCACAGCTAATAAGTTGATTCCAACTCCTAGTGACCTTATAAGACAGAGTAAACATGTCTGATAGGGTTTACAGGGTAGACTGCTCCTTTATAGAAGCAGACTGGTACATATTTCTCCCGCCACACCTGGTGGATTCAAACCACCAGACTTGCTTAGCACTGGACACTTATCACCAGGGTTGCTTTTGATGTTGCTTTTAAAAAAAAAAAAAACCCAGGCCCTCAATACTGCCAAAAATGTTGATTTCAATTCACAGTATCCCTCATTAGGTTTCTGAAGCTGTAAATCTTTTCAGGAGGAGACGGCTCACCTTTATTCCTGTGAGTTCCAACAGTCTTTCAATTAACAGCCCAACAGGTAACACACCAACTACTGGAGTTCCTGATATTAACAGCACAAAGTAATTGCTGCAGCCTCAACAACCTGCACTATCCATATGACACAACCTTGCTCCATTTAAGTTAGGACTTGAAGCACTTGCTGCAGAAGACTAAAGACTAGAGCCTTCAATATGGATTGCATCTCAACGTCAAAAAGACAAAATTTCTCACCACTGGTCCTATGAGTAACACCATGACAGATGAAGAAAAGATTGAAATTGTCAATGGCTACATCTTACTTGAATCCAATCAATAGTCCTGGTACCAACAGCCAAGATATTAGGAAACATGTTACATTGGGAAAATCCACTGTCAGAGCATGCACTGAGGAGCAATGATATCAGTTTAATATCATTGATATCAGTTTGATATCATTCAGGCTATGGTCTTTTCAATCACTTGCTATGGATCTAGGAGCTGGACAATGAATAAAGATGACAGAAGAATTGCTACTTTTGGGCTGTGATGTTTTAAAAGCGTACTGAATATCCCCCCTGGACTGTCAAAAGAACAAACAGATACCTCTCAGAGAAAGCACAGCCAGAGTGTTCCTTATAGACAAGAGTGATAAAGCTTCATCTCAAATATTTTGGGAGTGTTGCTAAGAGAGGCTATTCCTTGGATAGGGATACCATGCTTGGATAGATGGAGGATCAATGAAAGAGAGGAAGACCCTCAAACAGATGGATTGACACAGTGACTGCAGCAATGGGCTCAAATGTGTCAGAATTTATGAAAATGGCACAGGATAGGACAGAATTCAGATCTATTGTTTAGAGGGTCACTATGGACTGCCAAGAAAACAAACAGATTCATCATAGAGAGGATTAAATCAGGCTGCTCCTTGGAGGCAAGGATTCTTGGGCTTCGTCTGACATACTTTGGACATGTTGTAAGGAGACACAGGCTTTTAGAGAGGGACATCATGCTGGGTAGAGTAGAGGGACAGCGAAGGAGGGGAAGACCCTCTATGAGGTGGATTGATTCAGTGACTGAGGTAATCGGGATGGGTGTGTCAGAGGCAATGAGATTGGCACAGGATAGAGCAGGGTTTAGGGCTGTTGTGCATAGGGTCGCTATGAGTCTGAAACGACTCGACGACACATAACAACAACAACAACAACAATGAGCCATACTCAATTTAACAGCACCTAACAAGAAGAAAATGCTGTGCGTGGACAGTTTTAACTGGGGAGAAAAAAAAATAGATCAAAAACAAACCACTTTCACCTCTAGTTCAAAATTTCTTCATTTCAAAAGACAAAATTTAATTTTTTTCCCTCTGGACAGAAGTTCAAGTAGCCTAGAAGTATATAAAAAATAAAAGTCAAAGAACTCTTTCAGAACAGGGAAGGATCTGTTCAACACTTTTTTAAGAATATCTATGTTTGCTTACACAAATCAAACTTTCTGTCCCAGGAAAAACGTAAGGCTCCTTAGCAGCAAAGTGAACTGTCATCTCTGTCTTCTGTCCACAGTCTGGAGACCATGAACAACTCCGGAATATCTACTGTTACACAATTTGTCCTGCTGGGCTTCCCTGGTCCCTGGAAAATGCAGCTCGTCCTTTTCTCAGTGATTTTGCTGATCTACCTCCTGACTCTGACTGGAAACATGGTCATCATCTGTGCAGTGAGGTGGGATCCACGACTCCACACCCCTATGTACACCCTCCTGGCCAACTTCTCCTTCTTAGAGATCTGGTACGTGACTTGCACTGTTCCCAAAATGCTGGTCAATTTTCTTTCCAAAACCAAAACCATTTCCTTCTCTGGCTGCTTTACCCAGTTCTACTTCTTCTTTTCCCTGGGAACAACCGAATGTTTTTTCCTCTGTGTCATGGCTTATGATCGGTACCTGGCCATCTGCCGCCCACTACACTATCCCTCCATCATGACGGGCAGGCTCTGTGGAATTCTTGTATCTCTTTGTTGGGTCTTTGGTTTCCTTGGGCATTTAATTTCCATTTTCTTCATTTCCCAACTACCTTTCTGTGGTCCTAACATCATTGATCACTTCCTATGTGATGTCGACCCATTGATGGCCCTGTCCTGTGGTCCTAAACCAATTATAGAGCGTGTGTTTCATTCTGTAAGCTCTCTTATTATCATTCTCACCATCTTCTACATCCTTGGGTCCTACACCCTGGTGCTCAGAGCTGTACTTCAAGTCCCTTCTTCTGCTGGTCGGAGAAAGGCCTTCTCCACTTGTGGATCCCACTTGGTGGTGGTATCTCTGTTTTATGGAACTATAATGGTGATGTATGTGACTCCCACATCTGGCAATTCAATTACTATGCAGAAGATCATCACACTAATATACTCTGTAGTGACACCAGTTTTAAACCCTTTCATCTACAGCCTCCGCAACAAGGACATGAAATATGCCCTCCAACATGTCTTTTGTGGGATGAGAATTACTCAAAAGTCATGAATAGACTGAAAAATTCAATGAATTTATTATTGTAAATGGGCGATCAATCCTTTTGCAATTCAAACTTATTTTGTTTGTTCATAACCATCACGGCTCATTTGTGCAAAGTACATTTCACCATGCAATGATCAAATGTTGAATTCCTTTTACTATCAGAAATGTGTTTTTTTGGAAAAAGATATTAACTCCCAATCAATACTAAAAAATAATTCTTAAAAATCTTAGTACTTACTTTCAGTAATTATTTGAATTTTCTTAATGTCCACACAACTTTAGAAAAATAAATTCATCAAATCAGCATGATATAGTATCACTTTTTTGAAATACCTATTAACATAACAATATGCCTGCTGTCTTATATTTCTGACAGAAATGCCACATATCAATGTTGCACATCTTAGTAGGTTGTGAATTAGTCTCACAACTTTTAGTTCATCATTTTCCTCAACAGTGTAGAAGGGAAACTGGAAGTTTGATGGAGGACAGTAGTGACAATCTCACTGATAAGAGTCAGTAGTGGTCTATATGATTTTTCTAAGCAAAGTGAGTGATACATCAAAAAACCTTTCAGAAGGATTGATTTGTTACCTAGAATTTAAGGGGAGGGGGAAGATGTCCATGGCTTCTATTGGGGAAGGGGGGACAATAAAACACCAAACATCAAGGTTGTTGAGGAGCTGACTCTGAGAACAAACTGGGAGAGATAAGCTACAGAGGGAGCAAACAGAATCTAATCAATATTAGAGAAAGTAATGACCACCCAGGTTGGTGTAGGTCAACTCCAGGGACTGTAACCACTTTAGACCAACTAGAAAGAGACTCCAACCAATACCTAAAGAGAGTGTATGTGGAGTGAACCCAGCAATAAGGAGGAAGTCTTAAATAGCCAGCCAGGAAAGCATTGCCCACATTCAAGAGATCACACTGGAGGCAGTCCCCAGCCCCGTGGTGCACCTGATCTGATCCATGGTATTTTCAATTGCATACTATGCTTCTATAAGTTGGATAATGAATAAAAATAACAGAAGAAGAATTGATGCCTTTGAATTATCATATTAGAGAACAACACTTGAATACCCCATAGACTCCCAAAAGAGCAAACAAATCTGTCTTGGAGGAAGATCAACCAGGATGCTCTTTATAAGCAAGAATGGCAAAACATTGTCTCGCATCCTTTGTACATGTTGTCAGGAAGAGTCGTTCCTTACTAGGAAAGGTGGAAGGTCAGAGAAAGAGAACCTCAACAAAATGGAGTGACACAAGGATTCTAACACTGGGCTTGAGCATATAAGAGATCACTGAAGGGAGTTCAAGTGGCCTAATGGCAAGAAAGTGTGCTGCAATCCCGAAGGCACAGAGTTCAAATCCACCAGATGCTCCACTAGAGAAGGAGGGGCAATCTCCTCCTGAGCCAGTTGGATCTGACTCAATGATACACAACATGAAAAGGGAGAAGGAAAAAAAAATTAGAGATCACTGAATCAAACTCACTACAGAAGAACAAATTTTAGTTTTGATAAAAGTTACAATTTCTGGTTTTAGACGATATTGAACTTTCTATAGAAATGATCCTTGAAAGCACAGTCTATACTGAACTTTGTAATGTCTGGATGAGGGAAGTATATATTAATATGAAAAGTTACCTTATCTTGCCAAGAAGATATATATGGTAATCATATTATCCAGATATGAAAACAAATCAAACATCAGAAAAATGTTTACAGTGGGCATAAATAATAAAAATAAATGTTCTTTCTATTTTCACCCTAAAAAGTTCAAATAGTGCAATAGTAGAGATGCAGATGTTTAAACATTGCTATCGCCTAAGAGAAGAAGAAGAAGACCCTCACCTAAGGAGATCCAGTAGTACTTTCTTGGCATTCCCCTTGGTTTAATTTCCCTGGACAAAGACAAACAATGCACTTCAGAGTGATAAGGATCTCTGAAAGGAACTGGAAAAAGACGTAGCAAATCTGCTTAAGAAAGTAGAAGACAACCTTACACTATCACCCATCAAAGTTTTGACTAAAATCAGCTCTAATTACTGAGCCATTTTTTTGCACTCATTAGCTGAAAGTAAGGCAGAAAATGTTATTTCTAGAGTTCAGTAACTTACTTGTGTCCCACTACTACTACTTTCAGATATTACATATTTAATTTCTCCTGTCAAATACCTATTCTTTTGTTAGAATTCAACTTAGAAATCATTTTCATTACAAAATCTTCCAAACACCCCAGGCTAGACATCGATCTCTCCTTGACGCATCAGAATACATCAAGTATCTATTCCAATTATTTTATGTATAGATCCTTTGAGGTGAGTCAATATGTCTCTTTCCCTAGACATAGATGTTTATTTAGCTCTTTTGCTAGTTTTTTTGAAATCAGGACTAGTACCTTAATCTATTTTCTCAGTCAGCACAAGGGAAGACAGTCATTTGTAGAACAAGATGAATGAGCTGTGCTGCAATCCCAAAGACACGTGGTTTGAGGCCACCAATTGCTCTGCAGGAGAAGATGTACAATCTCCTCCAGAGGTGTTAACTGCTTCTGAAAACCAACTGGAAGATCAGCTATGGGTTGGTTCTGATTATTCAGTCCACAACAACTATGAGTCATAGCTGACCCTCAAATGGGTTTTCAGAGGTAGTAAATAAAGAGCTGATTACCCGTCTTTCTCCCATGGAGCAGCTGCTGTATTTGAACCACATACCTCTGGGTTGGCAGCACAACTCTCTACCTCCAGAGCTCCCAACAAGAGAACAATTATGGCTAACACTGAGAAGAATGAGAATCCCAGAATACTTACTTGTGTTCATCTGAAACCTAGACCAAGACCAAGAAGCTGTTATCTGAATCGAATAAGGGGCCACTGCACAGTATAAAATCAAGAAATATGTGTGTCAAGGCTGTATTCTTTCTCCATACCTATTCAATCTGTATGCTGAGCAAATCATTCAAGAAGTTGGACTTTAGGAAGAAAAATATGGCATCAGAATTGGAGGATAACTCAATAACCTATATTATGCAGATGACACAACTATGCTTGCTGAACACGAGGACTTGAAATTTTTCTTGCAGAGGATCAAAGGCTACAGCCTTCTATATGGATTACACCTCAACATCAAGATAACAAAAGCCCTCAACACTGGGCCAACAGGCAACATCATGATAGAGGGAGAAAAGTTAGACATTGTCAATGATCTAAATCAAATGATGTGCAGATGTCCTTGACATCAGAAAACAAAGTGTTAAAGAGCAATGATGTCAGTTTAAAGACTAACTTACACCTGAGTTGATCCATGGTGTTCCAAATTACTTACTATGAACCTGAAAACTTGGGACAATGAAATAGATGACAGAAAAATAATAGATGCCTTTGGGTTGTAGTGGTGAAGAATATTGATATCCCCTGCCAAAAAGAGCAAACAAATATGTCTTAGAGAAAGTCCAACAGGATGCTTCTCAGTGGCAAGGATGATGAAACCATCTCACATACTGGAGGCATGTTGTTAGGAGGGGCCAGTCCTTGGAAAAAATATTTAGAAAGGTGGAAGGTCACTGAAAGAGAAGATCACCAGTAAAATGAATTGATACAGTAACTATAACAATTGGCTCAAGTATAGCAGAGATGATGAGGATGGCACAGGGTGGGTCAGTGTTCAGATCCACCGTTCACAAGGTCTCTACGAGTCATGATCAATGGCAACAAAGAACAACAATGTAGGGGGGGGCGGGGAACATGCCCACTGCATTTGTAGAAAGTCATTTACTTGTCCACTGTCTAAATGAGAAAAAAAACACAGAAAAGTAAGAAAGGGGGAAAGGGGACTCCAAGTAGCACTGTTCCTTCCAAAGCCAAATTGGTTACATCTCTTCTGGGTTTAAACAAGTTAGATGAAAGTCTAGATAAGGATTTGCCTCCAATTAACTAACATGTTTTAAAAGTAGGGGGCTCACATATCATCTTGCTTACAGGATTCTTTGATATGAATGACTTCTGATATGGGTAGTAAGCTCATTTCACCAAGGCACAAAATATTCACTGACCAGAAAGGAGGCAAAACAAAGGTGTCACTTCAGAGGGCGTTCTTTTGTTAATTCAACAGATGAGTGAGAGACGTAAAAGAATTTTTCTCAGTCAGGGAGATGTGAGTTTATAACATAAATGAAGTAAGCTCTGTGTAAATGTTCTTCTGTTCTACAGTGAGGCTGCCTTTAGTTCAGACGCTAGAACTATATATTAATAATAAAGAAACTTTTCTAAGGAGATGGGTAAGTGAAGTTTAAAGGAAACTAGCATAGAACGTTTTCCAGAGTCCATAATTGACTTTTATAATTGGCGATCTGAACTTTAGTCAGCTCAACATAGCAGCAAGCAGTTATGTTTCTGCCCAGCATAGCAATGTTATCTCCCTAAAGAATTAGAGAATAATTAGAATTAAATGTATTTCAGTAAAAAAAATCATTATACAGTTGTTTAGTTATTTTAGATATTTAAGAAACTTTTTTCAGATATTTATGAAAATGGTACATGATTTGTGTTATTTATTATACAAAGCACTTATTATTTATTATATTAACCGTATATACCTCCAGGATGAAGATATACTTAACCCATTTCTTTGTCCCTCATTTCTGTGAAGTATCCACTAACTCCAAGACCTGCTTGAGTAGTTAAAACCAAGGCTTCAACCACAGCTGAGAGTTATTCTAATGAGGTGGTTTGTGCCGAGTAGGGTCTGGCCACTCCAGAAATAGCTATGACTTTAGGCAGATCTCTTAAGAGGGAAAGGGAACTAGGACTGAGTTCCATCAAATGGCTAGTAATTCAATCAATCATGTCTATCTAAACCCCAATAAAAATTCTGGACACTGAAATGCAAGTGAGCTTCCTGGTTGCTGATAGGTAGATGTTAATGCACCAGTAGGGAAAATATACCCTAAGGACACAAAAGCTCTGTGTTGGGAATGTGTCAGGGCTTTGTCCTATACATGTTCTTTTGTATTCTTTAATAAAACTGATGATGAGAGGAATTCAGACATAGTTTATGTTTAGGACGACAATAGTAACAGTTGCCCGTGCACAGTTCTTCAACCTGTTTACACAGACATAGGGAATTCTGGTGGCCTAGTGATAAGAAGTTGTGCTATGATCCCAGAGACAAACAGTTCAATCCACCAGCTGCTCCACAAGAAAAGGATGGCCAATCTCCTCCCTTGTAATTTAATGCCTCTGAAAACCTGCTGAAGGGTCAGCTATGAGTCAGTTCTGACGCCAAGGCACACAACAACTCAGACATAGTTTAAGATGATAGTGAAAGTTGCTTGTGAACTGTTCTTAACCCCTTTCTACTCAAACATATTTTAAGATGATAGTAAAAGTTGCCTGTGTAAATTCCTTTCACCTGATTGATTCTGAGGGTCTTACTCCAGGAACTAAGGATTTACAATAAAGTCACTCTGACATTAAAACTGAGAAAATCATTTGAAGAATGCACCATGATCCAATAAACCTATTTCAAACACATAATATTTGATAGTCATAACAGGAAGAGACAACATGGAACCAACAACTATATCATATCCCTAGACATTTCCCTCTCGGATTCCCCATTCCCTTCCCTTTCCTGCTCCCAATGACCACTTCGTTAGAAGACCTGGCTTGATCTTAAGATGTCAGAAAGTGGTCTGTAGGGCATCCATGCTGCCACTTTCTCTCAGATTGCTGGCATCTGAATAAAACAAACTTAAAAGATCCAGTCTTTGTCTCGACTCATATGTCTTATAGTAACAGACAACTGTATGTCATCTTTTTCCAGTTACAAGAGTATACTCAAAAACAAAACCAAAAAAGGGCAGCACATCTTTGTTACAGAATTTTCAAGCAATAAAGATTACAAAATTGTATGTAAAAAACACCTACTCTCCCTATTCACAATCTCACTTCCTTTAAATAATAAATTTAGTAGTAATTAGATTTCTATGCATATGCAAGCCAGCTAATACATTCATATAAAGTCTTATTTATTTTAAACTTATTAAGTTATACAGACTATTATATAACTGGGATTTTTGTTGTTGTTTTAACTGGTTTTTTTAAATTATCTCAAAATTGTGTAATCTCTTTTGCAAGCCAATACATATAGATACAGTATATATCATTAACTTTCACAGCTAATTAATGTCCTGTTGTATGAATGTATCCTTATTCCCCAATTGCCTCTTTATGAGGAGGAATGTGACATCTGGATTGGAAGAAGAATAATAAACAACCTGCATCATGCAGATGACACAACCTTGCTTACTGAAACTGAGGAAGGCCTTAAGCACTTGCTGAAGGTCAAGTACTATATATAGTCTGTAATATGGAATAAAGCTCAACATCAAGAAAACAAAGATTCTCACCACTGGGCAAAATGGGAGCACCATGATAGATAAAGAAGAGGTTGATGTTGTTAAAAATCTAAGCTGGTTCAGATCCACGATAAACACTCTTGGCACCAGCAGCCAAGAAATCAAAAGACTATTTGCTCTGGGAAAGGCTGCTGTCAGAGACCTCCTCATAAGTGCTAAATATAATGTCAGTCTAGAGACTAAGATGCGTTGGATCGAGGCAGTTACTTGCTGTGCATCAGAGATTTGTATAATGCCTAAAAATGACAGAAGAACTGATGTTTTTGAGTTATGATGCTGGAGAAGAGTGTTGAACACACCATAGACCACCAAGAAAACAAAACAGATCTGCCTAGGAGAGGGTGAAACCAAGTTGTTCCTTGAAGGAAAGAATTTTGAAGCTCTGTCTCACAAAATTGGGGGCATAAGGCCAGGAAAGGCCAGTCGCTGGAGAACAGCATCATGCTTGGAAGGGTTAAGAAAAGCATAGGAAAGGAAGTCCCTGGACAAAATGGATTGACACAGCAACTGGGGTAATGGAGGTAGATATGTCAGAATCTGTGTGGTTGGCCAGGATAGGGCAGGATTCAGAGATATTATTGAGTATCGGGTCACTATGAGTCTCAGGTGATTCAATGGCACAACAATAACAACAACATAGTCAGATGAAGTCCCTGCGGTGCAGAAGACTAACCATGAGCTGCTAACATAAAGGTATTTTTATTTTTAATTCATTTTAATGAAAGCTTACAGAAACTTAGGGTTTCCAGTCACTGTTGCACTTTTCTCCCTACCAACCCCCTCCACCCTCAATTCGCTCTTCTCCTTGAAAAGAAAGAAAAACTCTTTTGTTGTTATGCAATCCCTCCCCCCAAGTCTACTCCACTATGCAGCCTTCACTCTGGAATTCTGTAATGACAAGAATACCCATTCATATATCCCTTTTAAACAGTTCTCTCCCTCATCTGTTTCAATGCAATATATATCATTCCTCCCCTCCTTTTTCTGTCTTCCCTCAACCCTGATGTCAGTCCCGTTTTACAACAGTGGCCCTTTGCAATATTTGTCCTTTTGTGACTGAGATATTTCACTCAGCATAATGTCCTCCCAGGTCATCCATTTTGCATAGTATTTCATGAGTTTCTTGTTTTTCAATGCTGCATAGTATTCCATTGTGTGAATATACCAGAGCTTCTCTATCCATTCATTTGTTGAGGTACTTGGGTTGTTTCCAGCTCTTTGTGAACAAAGCCGCAATAAACATGGGTGTGTATAACATGAAGGTCTTTGAATCCCTGGGTGAAAATCCAAGCAATCTGCTTTTGTAAAGATTTAAAGACTTGGAAACCCTAAAGGGGCAATTTAATCTGTCTTAAAGGGTCACAATGAGTCAAAATCAACTGAACAGTAGTGCATTTGAGTTTTATTGCTAGACACATATTGTTTTAAAGTGTTTCTTCTCACAGAGAAGGTTAAAAAAAATTTTATCTGCCCCTTAAAAGATCACGGCCATGAAACCCTGTGAGGAAGGGCTATTGCATGTTGTAGAGTCTATTCCAATTAATAGTGTGACCCTGTAGAACAGAGCAATTACGTGCTTAATCAATATTCCACCCATGCTCCTTATGCAGTAGAAAGTCTCCTGAAATATATCTGGTATTTCCCCAGGTTTCCTTGTTTCCTTAACTCACCATGGGAGCTCATTTTAAAACTTACATGAGTCTCCAGGGTTCGAGAGAGCAGGCACTCCAGAGGGAACTTGAGGGAGCCAAAGACCTCCTGGAGCGAGACAGAGTTCTACAATAATCCCTCAGCGGAAGCACAGATTTAAAACTGCTACACCTGAAAGCATTTCAGCAACTTCCTGGAAAACAAGACCCTGGAGGCTCCAGAAACGAAGGAGGTGCAGTAACATCTAATACCCTCAGCTGGGGTTTTCCTCATTAGATGCAACAAGAGTTGCTTGACGCTTGGGTTCTATTCAACTCTTCTGTGCCTGTCCTTCTGTCCTTCTCTTCAAGCTGGGCTAGGACAATCATCGTTACATGTAAGGGAAAAGGAATTATTTCTGTATTTCTATGTTCCACTACAAAAAAGAAATCACCACCATTAAGTCAACTACAACTCCTATCGACTCTATGTATTACAGAGCAGAACCTTCCAAAGATTTTCTTGACTCTGGTTTTGCAAATCACCAGGATTTTCTACCTTTGTTCAACTGGGTAGCTTCAAACTGCCAACAGTTAGGTTAATAGCCAAGGGCAAATCACTTATGTACCTTTAGTATATAATCTTTGTTATATACTATAGAGTGCCTTTTACTATATAAATCTCTTTATCATTGTTCCTCTGAAGACACTCTAAAGTGGTAGCGTAAATAGTACAGTGTAAGAGTCCAGTAAATGAATACAGGACACTTCTATTCATGCATGGCCTAAAAAAGTCACATCTCCTCTCTGAACTCCATCTGCAAAATGAATAGCATAGATCATCCTACCGTTTTATCCAATTTTATTTTATCATTATTAAGGAACATTTTTCTGACAATTAGCTTATTTTCTAGGAGTAATCAGGAGGTATGATTCCACTCTCAGGGTGTCGGAGGAAATCACAGTATGCCACGTGAGGGGCATTTGGGAGACTAAGGAAGCAAGCACTGTTGAGACGGATGGACTGAATTATTGGTTGGTTTTTTTATAATAGAAATGAGCTTGTCCTCTAGTCTGTCACTCACTACAGTAACCTATGAATCCCCAAAGAATGAAAAACAGTATGTTCATGGCATAAAATGGTGACTCTTTCATTCTAAAAGCCTGTTTCCAGATCATAATCTTGGAGGACTGAAAGGATGGAGTATATGAAGAACTCTGTGGAGTCATTTCATTTTGTCAAGTTTGACAATGAAAATTGATTATTTGGGCTGCTTTATTTTGTTCCTCCCACCCCCCACTTATCAATACTTTTACCAAAAGCTACAGGGGGAGATGGATTTGCCAGTGTCTCACTGAACTATCACAGTAAGCAGGTATGGTTCTCAGAACAAAAAGCGGGAGCCTCAGATCCAGTATTCTGTTCCTGCTTTAAATTTGTGAACCTGCGCTTGGTTCCCAAGCTGTAATAGCAAGGAAAGTGGTTTCTACTTCATAAATAACCTTTTTTCAGAGAAGACGATAAATAAATATCTATTTCTCATTGGTTGGGAAATGAACAACTTTATAATTTCTTTATTTTTTTTTTGTGATTCCTTAAACAACCCCCCAAAAAGGAATTAATAATGTCGGAATCCAGATCATAGTTCCAAAGGATCATAAATAATCATTCTCCCTTCAAATTCTTTTTTCTTCTTTTCCTTCCAATTTTTTTCTTTTACACTGAACAAAATTATAATTGATGACAACCAAACGAGGTAATAAGAGATTTAGCAAGAAAACTCAATAGTAAAACTATCATTTTAGTTTTGGAAAATTCTGCTTGAGAATTTTGTAAACATTAATCAAGTACAAGATTAATCTATTGTTTAGAGACATGTATTTATGCATTTTATTTGCTCAAATCTTAAAATATAAAAATGTGTTGCTATTAAAAAGTAAATGTTGTTGTTGCATACCATAGAGTCAGAACTGACCCATACCTGATCCTCTGTTGTGTTTTCAGTAATCACAGGGGGGGAGACTGTCCATCCTTCTCCCCAGAGCAGTTGGTGGCCTTGAACCTTAAGTCAAGGATTGCAGTGCAGCTTCTTGCCACTAGACCACAAGAGTGCCTTATCAGTCCAAAAGTGCATACCAGTTGAAATACTTGGTACTGCAATCCCAGACGTACGCAGTTCAAATCCACCAGATGCTCTGCTGGAGAAGGAGGGAACAATCTCCTCCTGTACCAGTCAGATCTGATTTGATGGTACATGTAAAAATAATACAATAAAAATAATTTTAAAAAAAAAGAAATACTTGAAAATATCCTCCTTTAGAGAATAAAAATAATCTTACCAAATAAAATTTGGTGCCCCATTGTTCTCCAATCCCTTCAGAAAATGCCCTTGTTTTAATCATATAAAAAGACTCACTAAATAACTAACCTTTTGCATTGAAAATGTGTTTTCCTTGAGGGAGCTCTGGTGGCCTCGTGGCAAAGAAGCTGTACTGCAATCGTGAAGGCACGTGGTTCAAATCCACCAGATGCTGTGCTGGAGAAGCATTCTCCTCCTATGCCAGTTGGATCCGATTTGACGGTACACAACAAGAAAAGAAAAATAGATAATTTTTTTAAAACATATATTGTTCTTTAATTCAAAATAGATTGCATCCAAATATGTAAAACGGGATACATCCTTTCTGTATAATGTGTAGCTTGTAAAGCCTGAAATTGAGCATTTGCAAATGTTAGAGATTTGAAAAAGAATATTCTCACTTGTTCTTATTTTAAAGATCTTTGTTTAGCTAGGGTTTGATTTGGTTTTGTTTTGTTTTCAGGTATTGCTCAGCTGGGAAGAGCAAGATATACAAAGAAAATCATTAAGGAAAAACGGGAAGAACAACACCAAGTCTTGTACACATGATGTCTGTGACAATTAAACAAGACTGTTCTGAAAGTCCTGTGTCTTGGCACGAGCTTTATCTTCAAACATCAACTAATTCTGTTGCTAAGGATTAATTCAACCTCACACCAGCTGTCCTCAAAATAAGTTTCTGTTTGTGGTTTGATTTTGGGTTTTTAACAAGGTAAGCTAGATAAGAGAAAGTGAATGAGTTTGTGCATAAAAATCTAACTACTCTGGGAAATAACTGAAAAGCAGAAAAGGTCTTATGCATCAAAAGAAAACAATGAATCTGGTTAAACCATGAGTGTGGAAAACTTTAGGTGCATTGGATCTGAAAAAAGTAATACAGATATAAATAACACCAATATTTAGAATTGCAATCCAAAAGGAGGTCGAATTTATTCCTAATTGATCTCAGAATACATCACACATTGTCCTACAGAGTTCAAGCTCCCTTTTCAATAAAGCCTATGAGATATATGAGAAGAATAGAACCTTGAGTTATTATACTCATTTTTTCCCTCTTCATAGGTATTACACCCATGAATAGGTCAGCAACACAAGTTGTGACTGAGTTTGTCCTCCTCGGGTTCCCTGGTTGCTGGGAGATACAGCTTTTTCTCTTCTCTTTTCTTCTGGTCGTTTATATCCTGACCCTGGTTGGGAATGGAGCCATCATCTGTGCAGTGAGATGGGACCCACGGCTCCATACTCCCATGTACTTCCTGCTGGGTAACTTTGCCTTCCTTGAGATCTGGTATGTTTCCTCTACTGTTCCCAATATGCTAACCAACATTCTTTCCAAGACCAAGGCCATTTCATTTTCTCGTTGTTTCCTGCAGTTCTATTTCTTTTTTTCCCTGGGCACTACTGAATGTCTCTTCCTGGCAGTAATGGCTTATGATAGATACCTGGCCATCTGCCGCCCACTACACTACCCCACCATCATGACTGGGCGGCTCTGTAGCATGCTAGTGTCCCTCTGCTGGCTCACTGGATTTCTTGGCTACCCAATCCCAATTTTCTTTATCTCCCAACTTCCTTTCTGTGGTTCCAATGTCATCGATCACTTCCTGTGTGACATGGACCCACTCATGGCTCTGTCTTGTGCCCCAGCCCCGATTACTGAATTTATTTTCTATACTGAGAGCTCTCTTGTCCTCTTTTTCACTGTTATGTATATTCTTCGATCCTATACTCTGCTGCTCAGAACTGTTTTTCGAGTCCCCTCTGCCGCTGGCCGACGTAAAGCCTTCTCCACATGTGGGTCTCATTTGGTAGTGGTGTGTCTGTTCTACGGAACAGTCATGGTAATGTACGTGAGTCCCACATACGGCATCCCAACTTTGATGCAGAAGATCCTCACTCTAGTCTACTCAGTAATGACACCTCTCTTTAATCCACTGATCTACAGTCTTCGCAATAAGGATATGAAATTTGCCCTGAGGAATGTCCTGTGTAGAATAAGAATGAGCAAAAATTCATGAATCAAAGATGTGCCATATATCCAAGTTGCAGTGAAAACAAAGGTGAAGCCTATCCATTTTTATCATGTTCTTCCAGAACTCATTCTAAAGAGTGAGAGATCAGATATTCTATCTTCTGAGCCCAACATTTCCTTGATCTTCAACAATGAGTGAATCGTTTAATGTCTGTCCTTTTTGGAAGAATAAAATGCATTTGCTAGCTGAGGGAAGTCAGCTTTTGATACACCATCAGTTTTAGAACAAGTCTAATATAACAGCCTTTATTGTATAATAAGGTGAAGTGAGAAACCAGCCAAGGGCCGTTTCTCTCTTATACCTAGTCTAACAGGATTATCTTATCACCCTTTCCTTCTAATAAAAGACTGGGGGGCTGGTTTGGGAAGTATAATCAGAAGAAATTACTGCCTCCGAAAACCCACAAGAGAGAGGGTCAGCTCTGGGTCAACTCTGACGCTACAGTAAACAATAAACAACATAGTCCCTTTGTTTCAAGTTTTAAGTAAAACATACTATATATGAAATTGTTGAAATTCACTTAACTGTCATATTTATCGCATCATAGTATTTATTTACTTGCATGCATTTTTTTAAAGATTTCCTTGAAAATAGGAACTTCCTTTCTTCATTTCTGGATCCCCAGCACACAGTGAGGAGAAATCAGTCTTTACAACTGAGAACTGGCCCAACACTATCAGTGCTGGTATTGCCAGGACTGGCCTGCTGCTCACAGCTAGACTGGTGGAGTGTTCTCTGCTCAATACAAACAATTTCACAGAACACCACTCTCAGACTGATCATTCTGTGAGCAGGACAGATCAAGACAAAAATCAAGACCACTCCATAATCATACCTAAACAGAATAAAAAAACAAGAGCATTATCCAAAGTACAAAAAAATGACCAAAATCCCCCTTTTCTGCCTAATATGTTATTTTTGTTGTTAGGTTCTGTCAAGTTGAATACGGCTCTTACCAATAACTATAGATTTGAACCCTATCCTATGCCAATTTCACAGCCTCATGAGCTCATTGCTGCAAATCATTGTGTCAGTCCACTTAGTTGAGGGTCTTCCTCTCCTGTGCTGTCCCCCATCTTTCCAGGAAAGATATCCTTCTCCAAGGAATAGCCTCTCTTAGCAACATGCCCAAAGTATGAGATATGAAGCTTTGCTGTCCTTGACTCCGAGGAGCACATTGGCTGCACCTTCCCACAACATGTCTGTTTGTCCTTTTTTGACCATGGGATGGATGTTCAGTACTCCTTTCCAACACTGCAATTCGAAGGCATCAATTTTTCTTCTGTCATTCTTTGTCATTGTCCAGCTCTCAGCAGCATAACAAGTGACTAAAAGACTATGATCTAATTCAAATGCACCTTAGTCCTCAAACTAACATCACTTCTCTTCAGTAATTTGGCAAGGAGTCTAACATGAGTGATTACTTTTTCTTTATCAAGTACAGTTTAATATTGTCAGAGCCTTATAGATAAAATTAAAATCCCAAATCATTTCATTTTCTTCTACTTTCTGAGAAAAACTTTCTTCCCCAAACTCTCAAAAAATCACTTAACATAAACCCAAATCTTGCGATAATTACTTTCTAACACTCTGAAAGTACCATAGTTTATAATGGCATATGTTTTCCCTCATTGCAACAGGCCAATAAACTCAATTTCAACTTTGCTCAACTACAAATATGACATAGTGATCTTTTATATGACAGAAATCAAGAGTAGTTCAACACACATAATACAATAGGAGCTTAAATATGTTTATTGAGCTTTATATCTCAAATTTGTTACTTACAAAGTAATATGGAATGGTAATAGCAAAGTAAAATGATATAGAAAGATGACAGACTTCCCTTCTTCACTGCCATTCCCTTCAATCCTCTCTCTGATCCTTTGAGTCAATATCTTTAAATTCTTCTGTGGGTATTCACACTCCTCATAATTGGAACCCTATAAACCCATATTCTTTGTTTCCCAGCATAAGCTCTGGTCATTGTGATCACCTGACTCTTTTACTCTTTAATGTCTACACACCTTTGCTCAGGTGTCTCTTTTATCCCACAGACTCTATTTCATCTTCTACTATGTAATTTAAAAAAGATACTTAACCTTATGATATCTATGGTCTTATTTTATAAAATGAGTATCATTTATATCTCATTATTATAAGGACTATTAAATTAGACAAGTAATGTAAAGAGCTAAAAAACACATAAAAGACTAAGCATATGTTTGCTCCCCTCTCTTTCCTACAATTCAAACCTCAGGTTAAACACATCTTCTTTGAATGAGTTTATGTCTATGTTCATGATGGAAATCATAGAAAGCTAATAATACAGGTATTTTTTTTAAAAACCACACAAAAACAGACAGTTGCTACCTCCCTATTTCTGGAGGCTCCATGTGAATTGTACTCCACAGATTTTTCAATGGCTGACTTTTCAAAAGTAAATCACCAAGTCTTTTGAGGTGTTTCTACATGTCCTCAAAACTTCCAACACTTTGGTTCATATCCAGCCACAAATTAACTTTTTGTACTACCTAAAGCCATATTATGAAGAACAAAGAATGCCAAACAGAAGGATTTAGACATATTAACTTTGAGGAGCTGAGAAAAGAACAATAGGAAAACAGGAAGAGCCTAGATAACATCCTTCATGATCATAAGTATCCATTACTTCCAAATCTGCCACCTTCTCTATTTGAGAAAAGCATTTCACTTCTCCTCCATACCTCCTACAATATGTTCTCTGAAAAAAAGTATTAACTGACACCAATTGACAATTACCAATTATTGTCATCCATTTTTTCGAGGAACAATAACTTTCTTGAATTGACTGAGTCATGCATTGACTCAATAGTGCTGGCTGATGACCTAGTTCGGTCTCCTTTGCCAGGACAAAGAATTAAACTGAGTGGAAAGTAACAGAATTATTGGCTGTGATCAAATCCCATCATTTAGGCCTGGTTATGGGCTGCTCAAAAATAATCCTGGTGTGGGCTGAGCTTTTTTTAGAGCATGCTGTTTGGAGGAAAGGTGAGGAGACAGGAATAAAAGTGAAAGATAGTTTTATTAGAAAAGATACATCACATTCCAGAGAGTGAGATGGGTCATTTCTCCAAAAGTAAAATGGAGAAAAGACATTGGGCCACACATAGCTGACATTTCATTAACAGAGCTGACTCGTTTCAGCATTTCGGTATGTTTCCAGGCTTGAGTCTAAGCCAGTGAGATGATGTCATGGAGAGTTCAAACTTGAGCAGGCAGTTCCAGTTGGTCCCTTGTTCTTGACATCATTCACACACAGAAAACACTATACATGTCAGGATTGAGGCTCTTAGGTCCAATGTTTTTGATTGGGCTCCCTGTTTTTGATTGGGTAGGATCTGATTTTAGGCATTTTATTTTACTTTTGACATGACATTTGTTGATGTGACATGACTTTGGCTTTCTTCTGGCTCTTAACATGACTTTTCAAGCCTTCCTTATATCATTGTTTTCTGCTTTAACATCCTTTATATCTAGCCTCGTTTTATGCTTGACTTTCTCAACTCTGAGCCTAACAAATAACAGCTTTTACAATGGCTCTCAGAGTTACAATTAGATGAACAATATTAGATATTGAATGAACAATTTCAGAAGATGGAGAACTGTGGTAAAACATAAAACGCATGACGATGAAAATAGGAGGTTATTTCTTATTCTCACTCACCTATTCCTTTCCCTATAATTTCATTTTTGCTTTATGAATTCTCTGAAATTTTAGCCCTACAAAGTTGCCAAAATTGAACAATTACGGGTCATATGTCTTGGTCAGTTCCTTAACAGTTCAAAGTCCCTGGGCCTTCTCTGTGGAAAAGAAGATTCTCAGTGCTAAGACAAGAATTGTACCTCTGCATGGGACTCCTTTCTTACATTTCAAGCAGAAACATTTGCTGAGCTACAATTTTCAGAGGCAGCAATTTGACCAAAGGAGATAGTTCATTTTTCTTGTTCCCATCTTTCATAGCTGACCCTCAGGTGAGTTTTCAGAAGCAGTAAACTGCATGAGAAAAGATTGTTCATCTTTCTTCTGCAGAGCAACTGGTGGATTCAAACTATGCACCTTTGCATTGGCAACACAATTTTTACCACTAAACTACAGTAAGTCAGAATATGAGATTGTTGTTGAGTGCCTCCTAACGACCCTATGAACAACAGACCTTAATCCTGTCCTATCCTATGCCATCCTCATCATCTCTGATACACTTGAGCCCATTTCTGCAGTCACCATATCCATCCATCTTATTTGGGGCCTTCCTCTCTTTTGCTGAACCTCTATCTTTCAAAGCATGATATTCCTTCTAAGGAATATTCTAGAAACATGCTCAGAGTATGTGAGGCAAAACTTTGTTATCTTTGTCTCCAAGAAGCTCCCTGACTGCACTTACTCCAAGATATGTCTGTTCATTCTTGTGGCAGTCCATGGGAAATTCAGTACTCTTCTCCAACACCATAACTCAAAGGCATCAATTCTTCCTCTGTCATCCCAATTCATTATCATGCTCTGAGATGCATATCAAGTTATTAGAAAGACTATGGCTTGAATTAGGCATGTCTTAGTCTTCAAACCGACATCACTGCTCTTCAGTATTTTGGAGAAGTCCCTGACAGAGAACGTGTCCAAAGCAATCTGTCTTCTAATCTCCTGACTTTTTTTTAGTTTATTATTTGTGTGTGTGTGTGTGTGTGTGTGTGTGTCTGTGTACTATGAAATCAGATCTGACTGGTACAGGAGGAGATTGCCCCTCCTGCTCCAGCAGAACATCTGGTGGATTTGAACCAAATACCTCTGGGATTGCATTGCAACTTCCTGCCACTATGCCACCAGAGCTCCTAATCTCCTGACTTTTGATACCAAGGGTATTAATTATGGGTCTAAGTAAGATTAAGCCACTGACAGCTTCAACTTTTTCTTCACTTACATTCTATAGTTTTTCATATTTTTTAAGGAATTTATTTTATTATTTTGTGTGCGTACCGTCAAATCGGATCTGACTGGTGCAGGAGGAGATTGTCCCTCCTTCTCCAGCAGAGCATCTGGTGGATTTGAACTGTGTACCTCTAGGATTGCAGTGCAGCTTCTTGTCACTAGGCCACTAGAGCTCCCTTGTTTTTCATATTTTAAAAACTGATGTTATTGTCTCCATATTTTTAGAACTGGCATCATTGTCTCAGAAAAAGAATGATGCTTTATTTTTTTTTTTTATTGCACAGCACTCCTTTATTATACTGATCTGGAAAAAAAAGAGTTAGTATAGTTATGTTCAAACTGGGTTCTGGGCCCCAGTGGCAAGGGCCCAGCAACTGGAACATGATTCAGAAAACACAGTGGAGACACATTTGGACATGGTCTATAGGCATCTCACTGTCGCAAACAGTAAGGCAGGGGAAGGATTCTAAAATACACAGCAGGGTGGACTCCAAGCCCTAAGAGGTCAAGGAGCCTTTTCCCCCACAAGAATGATGCTTTAGAGCATAAAAACAATTTCCAATTTTGGGGGAGCTCTGGTGGCCTAGTGGCAAGAAACTGCAACTACAATCCCAGAGGTGCATGGTTCGCCACCAGATGCTCTGCCAGAGAAGGAGGGGCAATCTCCTCCTGTGCCAGTCAGATCTGATTTGACGGTACACGCACACAAAAATAATAAAATAAAATAAAATTTAAAAAAATAAAAAAACAATTTCCAATTTTAAAAACTATAAAGCTTTTCATTTGAAACAACCTAGATTATTTAAAAAAAAAAAAACCAGGATGGACACACACGAAAAATCAGGAATTCAAAATGAAAGATAATATGCACTGTAGCAGTAACTCCAGTAATGAGAATAGGAAGACAATCTACATTCCACTGATCCATGGGCCCCACATCCTGGAGCATGACCTTTTTCTCACATTTTTCAACAATATTAATGGCTTCCTTGAAAATATTTGCTTAAAGATACACTCTTTTAAGGCATGAGATCATAGCCTTTTGGATCTTCTAAGCATAAGTTGAGATTTAGCAATATTGCCCTAAATTATTTCCAGTACTAGCTTAACTAACTTCTAAGAGTACAAATTTAATGCACACCTGTGTTTATTTTTTCACAATAACAAAGAGTTGGAAACAACCCAATAGCCCATCAACAAACGAATGGATAGAGAAGCTCTGGTATATTCACACAATGGAATACTACGGTGCATTGAAAAAACAAGGAACTCATGAAATATTATACAAAATGTGTGACCCTGGAGGACATTATGCTGAGTGAAATATCTTGGTCACAAAAGGACAAATACTACATAATGCCACTGTTGTAAAACGGGACTGACATCAGGGTTGAGGGAAGACTGAGAAAGAGAGGATAAATAATGTATGCTGCATTGAAACAGATGAGGGAGAGAACGATTTAAAAGGGATATATGATTAGGTATTATTATCATGACAGGAATCTGGAATGAAGGCTGCTTAGTACAGTGGACTTGGGGAGAGGGACTGTATGAAAGAGTTTTTCTTTTACTTTTCAAAGAGAAGAGTGAATTGGGGGGAGAGGTAGGCAGGGAGAAAAGTGCAACAATGAATGAATGGAAACCCTAAGTCTCTGTAAACTTCATTAAAATTAATTTTTTTTAAAGGGGGGGAGGAAGAAGGGAGTTCTGGTGGCCTAGTGGTAAGACGCTGCACTGCAATCCCAGAGGTATGCGGTTCAAATCCACCAGATGCTCTGCTGGAGAAGGAGGGGGCAATCTCCTCCTGTACCAGTCAGATCTGATTTGACGGTACATGTAAAAATAATACAATAAAAATTAAAAAGAAATTTTTTTTAAAAAGGGGGCAGAAGAGTATAATCTTAACTAATTTAGAGACGTATATGAGGGAAAGAATTAGCTTAACTAACCTATGGGAGTATAAGGAAAAAGGTTAATCATGAGAAACAGTTGATTAAAGGGTTTGAAGAGAAAATTAATCAGTAAATGAGTGAGAAAGATTTCAAACATAGTACTGGAACTTATTAAGACTGCTCTCTCAATAAGTTTGTTAAGTTATAGAGCAATTGAAAGTACATGAAGGCCTCTAAAGTCATTAGCCTTAAAATAGTCCAAAACTCAATATTAAGGAAACAAACAGCCAAATAAAAAATGGCGAATGATATGAACATGATTTCATAAAACAGCATGTACAGTTGTCAGATAAGCCCATGAAAAGATGCACAACATCATGCGTCACTTAAGGAAGTGAAAATTAAAGTCAAAATGAATCACTACTGCATGCTTATGAAAATGCCTAGCATTTTAAAAACTGACAATAGTAAATACTGGCAAACAAACATTTATATATTGCTCACAGAACTGCAAAATGTCACAGTCACTTGGGAGAGGATTTGACAATTTCTTAAAGAGCTCAATATAGACTCACCCTGTGATCAATCACACTCCTAAGGTAATTTGAAAACTTGCATCTATCAAAATAACCTGCATACAACGGCTTATTGCTGTTTTAATCATCGTCAACAAAACCGAGAAGCAACTAAGATATCCTTCCACAGGAAAATGGGTACATAAACTGTGGGTGCATGCATAAAACAGAAAATTATTCAGCAATAAAAATGAATGAGCTCGTGAATCACACAACATGATCGATGTTAGAAAGAAATGCATGTTCAAAAGATAAAGAAGAATCACAAGACTATAAAAACTATGATTCCAGCTATATAGCATCCTGGAAAAGGCAAACCACAGGGGTGGAAGACATATTCATGATTATCAGGGAATGGGTTGACTACACAGAGGATATACAAGTTCTTTCATAGTGAAAGAATTCTTTTTTCTTACAACACTTGGTTAATCGGCAGATATAAGAATCTGTGCATTTGTCAAAACTCATAAAAGTGTACCTGAGAAAAAATTTAACATGTGAAAACAAACAAAAAATAGATAAACCAGGTTGTAAAGGAATCTCAAAATGGAATACCCACTGCCACCAAATCAGTTCCTAATCATAGTGACTCTCCATCAAGTGTCCAAGGTTATAAACTTTTACACAAGAAAATTCACCATCTTTCTTTCTCCCATGGAAAGACTGGAGGATTCTAAATACTAACCACTCAGTTAGTAACTCAGTATGTTGCTAATCACTACACCATCATGGCTTCTAAGATGGACTATAGACTATGACAAATAAATGTATCTTGTTATAAATGTGCCACATAACTTCACTAAGTATATTTCAGGTGAGGTGCATTTCAGAAGGAGCTTACCTAAGTAACTTTGGAAAATTATATTTTTACTAGAAACTATAAGGCTAAAGGCTAAAGCACTACACATAAACACTGTACTCTAGTAAATTTGTTTTTCACAAGAGTGTGAGTTCCTAATTCTGGAATTGTTTTACATATGTAGCCATGGTTGGAAAGTAAATGAATAGTGGATAAGAACTGGACATCTCACTTTGCTGGTTTCCTATTGTTGCTATAAAATTAGTGGTTTAAAACAGCATAAATGTATTTTCCTACTGTTCTGGAAGTCATAAATCCATAACTAGTCTCACTGGACTAAAACTAAGATGTCAGCAGGACTGAATGCTCAAAAAGAAAATGTTTCCTTGCTTCTAGTTTCTAGGGGCTACATGCATTTCTTGGCTACTGTCCCTTCCTCCCCCTTCAATTCTAGCAGCATGGCATCTTCCCATTTCTCCCTTAAATTATCACCTGACCTTCTGTGTCTTGTGTGTGCTCATATCTGTATAAACTTTTAACTTTCTTCCATAGTAGTTGTCATAGTTAGCCAAAGCTACTTCACAGATACTACAAGTGGATGGCTTTAACAAACAAATGTATTCTCTTACATTTATTGTATTCGCTGTTGTTGTTATGTGTCATCAAGTCAGAACTAACTCATAGCTGACTAGGAGATTGCCCATCTTTCTCCCACAGAGCAACTGGTGTATTCCACCCACATACCTTTGGGTAGGCAGCACAACTTCTTACAACTAAGCTTCCTCTTTTACAGTTTAACAGGCTACTCTGAAGAAATGGGCAAAAAACAATACCCCAGGAATTGATGGAATACCAATTGACATATTTCAACAGAAAGATGAAGCCCTGGATGTTCTCACCAGGTTATGCTAAGAAATTTGGAGGACAACTAGCTTGCCAACTGAATGGAGGACATCCATATATATTCATATTCTCCAAAAACATGATCCAACAGAGTGTGGGATTATAGAGCAATACTACCACATCCAAGCAAGACCTTGCTGAAAATTATCAAAAAGTGACTAGACCAGTATATCGGCAGAGAGCTGCCAGAAGTACAAAGTAGGTTTAAAAGAGGCCATGACAATAGGGATCCCATTGCAATGTCAGATGGCTCTTGGCTAAACACAGAGAATACTACAAGAATGTCTATTTATGTTTTATTGACTGTGCAAAGGCATTTGACTATGTGGATCACAACAAATTGTGGTTACCATTGAAAAGAATGAGAATCCCAGAACACTGGAGTGTGTTCATGTGAAACTGATACCTAGACCAAGAAGCTGTTGTCTGACCAGACCAAAGGAATACCACACGGTTCAAAATCAAGAAAGAAGTGTTTCAGGGGTGTATCCTTTCTCCCTACCTTTCAATCTGTATATTGAACAGATCATTAGGGAGGGTGGACTTCATGAAGAAGAATGTGGTATCAGGACTGGAGGGAACTCATCAACAAGCTGTGTTGTGCAACACTGCAACTGAGGGGACTTGAAGTATTTGCTGCAGAAGGTCAAGGACTGTATGTAGCCTTCAATATAGATTGTATCTCAACATCAAGAAAACAAAAATCTCACCACCAGGTCAATTGGCAGCAACATAATAAATGGAGAAAAGACTGAGGTTGTTAACAATTACATCTTGTTTGAATCCACAATCAACACTCTTGGTACCGGCAGTCAGGAAATCAAAAGACAAATTGCACTGGGGAAGTCTGCTGTCAGAGACCACTCCAAGTCCTGAAGAGCAGCAATGCCTGCATAAAGACTAAGGTGTACCTGATCCAGGCCATGGTCTTCCCAATTACTTGCTATGCATCAAAGAACTGGACAATAACTAAGGATGATAAAAGAAGAATTGATGACTTTCAGTTGTGGTATTAGACAAGAGTATCGAACATACTACTGACTGCCAAGAGAACAAACAAGTCTGTGCTGGAGAGTGTGAAACTAGGTCTCTCTTTAGAGGCAAGGATTTTTAAATTCCATCTCACATATTCTGGACATGTTGCCAAGAGGAACCAGTCCTTGAAGAAGGACACCATATTTGGAAGGATAAAGGGTCTGCACAGGAGAGAAAGACCCTGGATAAGATGGATTGACATGGTGACTGTGGCAATGGAGGCATGTATGTCACAGACATTGTGACTGGCTCAGGACAAGGCAAGATTCAAAGCTCATTGTTCATAGGGTTGCTATGAGTCATATAGTCAACTAGTGAGCACATAACAACAATCTAGATCCATGGAATCAACTAACAATAGACAAAAAATCAAGTAGCTTGAAGAAGAGAATGTTTGTTTGTTTGTTTGCTTGTTTCATTTTGGAGCCTGTAAGTTTGAAAAAGGATACTGGTAGGGGTATGTTTCTTCTCTGTGGACTGTTGGAGAGAAAAATTTATCTTCTACTTTCTCTATTGCTGTTGTTATTAGGTGCCCTTGAGTTGACTACTATTCAAAGCATTCCTTTTGGGGAGCTCAGTTGGTTTCATTATAAGAAATTGTGCGGACAATCTAAGGGTACGTGGTTCAAACCCACCAGCTGCTCCATAGGGGATAGATGGGCAATCTCCTCCCAAGTGATTTGCTGCATCTGAAGGACCAGTGGAGAGTCAGGTATGGATTGATTCCAGGTCAATGGTACACAACAACAACAATATAGCACCCCTATGAACAAAAGAGCAAAGCGTGTCCTTTCTATACTGCACCATTCTCACTCTCTCTACCATGCTTAATTACCTTGTTGCAGTCACTGTCAATTCATCTCATTGATTCATCTGTGTTCTCTCATCCCTTTCTCTGGACTTCTACTTTCCAAGACTTGCACTTCCCGACAGCATGTGCAGGGTATGTGAATTTAAATTTCACTATCATTGCCTCTAGAGATCCCCTCCCTTGGTCATACTTCCTCCAATATAGACTTGTTTGTTCTCTTGGTAGCTTATGGTCTACTTAGTGGTCTTTGTTGGCACCATAATTCAGGGTTTAAACTCTTCTTTAAGCTTTCTCATATATTGTCTAGCTTTCACATGTATAAGAAGCTATTGACAATGTCATGACTTAGAATAGACATACTTTAGGCTTTAAACTGAAATCTTCAATGTTTGGAACTTTAAAGAGATCCCTGACAGCTGATTGCCCTGGTGCAACATGTATTTTAATTTCTTGGCTGCTGCTACCTAAACGTTGATTGTGAATCCAAGCAGAATGAAGTTCTTGGTAATTTCAGTCATATCTCCATTTATTGTTACCTATTAAAACCCAGGAAAACCCGGCCAGAGAGGGAGGACAGGAAGCGGCACTGGGCAAGGTCACCTCGGATAACAGCAAAGAGGCATCTTTTCGGTAAAATCTACACAGGAGTTCTACAGGACACGTCAACTTCCCTTGGAGACAGTACAACTCAACTTAAGAGACACTGGTCAAAAGGGGGGAAAAATGTCAGCAGTTGACGTGTTTGGAATCACAGAAGCCAAGAAAGCTTAAGATACAAGCTGTCAGATCATGGGTTGGACAATGGAAGATAT
>NW_006399776.1:19244986-19250437 GCF_000299155.1 Elephantulus edwardii
GACTGGGGTAATCGGGATGGGTGTGTCAGAGGCGGTGCGGTTGGCGCAGTATAGAGCAGGGTTTAGGGCTGTTGTGCATAGGGTCGCTATGAGTCGAAAACGACTCGACGGCACATAACAACAACAACAACATTGTTCCAATAGGAGGAGTGGTATCCACTTCCATAATAGCTTGCCTCCAGAAACGCTATGAACCTGGAGAGAGGATGAAAGGCACCCAAGTGTCGAGGACTCTCTTTCATAGGGTCGCTATGAGTCGCCTGTGACTTGACGGCACTTAACAACAATAATATCAACATAGAGAGAGAGATCAGCTGGCCCAATGGACAGAAAGCGATGCTACCAAGCCAATGGTGGCTGACTTTTAATCTACGGCCCTCAGGCCTGTCTTTCATTGTTTTTGTTCAGACATTCCTCTAGGTCGTATAGCTCTGGTGTACAAGTTGCATTACCACAGTCACTTTTGGTTGCTGTGAGGCTGAACATTGTGACACTGATGTGTCAAATGCATTAATGTTTGGCTACCCAATGCGGACAGAGAGTGGAGTGAAGCTCCCCGATTAAAAGAAGCTTGGAAGGAGGAGTGGCATCCACTTCCATAATAGCTTGCCTCCAGAAACGCTATGAACCTGGAGAGAGGATGAAAGGCACCCAACTGTCTAGGACTCTCCTTCATAGGGTTGCTGTGAGTTGCCTGCGACTTGACGGCACGTAAAAACAACAACATTGTTGAGGATTTTTGCTATCTTGGTGTTAAGATTTAATCCATATTGAAAGCTATTCTGAGTGTCTAAGGTTTATCATTCAGATGCCTTTCCTAGCCAACCATTAACTCTTTGCTTTGTACTGAAGTAATTCTTGTATTACAGAGAGAGGATTGGGATGGGAATACAAGCCCTACCCTACTGGAGTCTTACACAAGCTTATGGGACTTCAGTACTAGGCACTTTCTCTTGTGTAATGCTTGTTTAGGACACACCATCCACCCTGCATCGCCCACAGTTGCCATATAGCTGTGCCACAAGTGACAATCAGTTTCTCCAAAACCAGCCTGCAAGGGGAGCTCTGGTGGCCTAGTGGCAAGGAGCTGCAACTACAATCCCAGAGGTGCACGGTTCGAACCCACCAGATGCTCTGCTGGGGAAGGAGGGACAATCTCCTCCTGTACCAGTCAGATCTGATTTCACGGTACATGCACACAAAAAAATAATAATAATAAATTTTTTTTTAAAAAACCAGCCTGCATACCTACAGCCATGTGAGTTATTCCCCCGACAGGACTGAGTCTCTGGAAGACCTTCTAGCGAATCACTGAATCCAAGGGCCATTGAGGAATTGGGGCACTGAGCCACGGCTGGAGCTGTTAATGTTAGAAATCATGGACTTACACAGCTGGTTAAGTAATTGGGACTACAATGACTTGAGACTTATTAGAAATAGTCCACTATTAATATTAGCAGAACAAATTATAAAAATAATTACAGTCTTTAATCCTCTGAAGCATGTGCTTCAAATCTTAACTTAGTGCACGTGACATTGTATCATCTGCATCATGTAGGCTGTTGGTAAGTCTTCCCCCCCCCATCCTGATGCTGTTTTATTCTTCATGTTATCCAACTTCTCAGGTTATTTTCTAGGCATAATGATTGGATGGGTGTGAAGGAGAAACGAGGCACTAACTCACATTTTTTTCTAATTTCATCTTGCAGCATCTCCTTGTTCTCTTCAAATGAGTACTCCTTTGCTTATGTACAGGTTTTCCATGAACATAATCAGGTGCTCTGGAATTTTCATTCTTCTCATTGTTATCCATGGTTTGTTGTGACCTAGGTAGTCAAGTGCTTTTGCATACACTGAGATACAGGTGGGCATCTTTCTAGTCATCTCTGGTTTTAGCCAAGACCCATCTGACATCAGTAATATCCCTTATTACCACAGCCTTTTCTGCATCCAGCTTAGGTTTCTGGTAGTTCCTTGCTGATATACTTATTGTTCTAGATCTTTGGAATAATCTTGAGTAAGATTTTTTTTTCATGTGAAATTGATGTTCAAAATGTCCATATTCTAAGAACAAATTTGGTTCTCTTGCACTCATTTTGCCAGGTTTGGTGTCAAGAGTTTATTGTTCAAAATTGCTTTCTTAATCATTGACTTTGATGTTACCATATGGATGAGTTATTGTTATTGTTGTTGTTATGTGCCATTGAATTGACTATAATTCAGTGACCTTGTGAGCAATGGTTCTGAACCTTTCCCTATCCTGAGCCAGTCTCGCCATCTCAAACACAACTGCCCCCTTTGCCACAAACATTGTGTCAACCCATCTCATCCAGGGTCTTCTCCTACACTGATCCTCTCTCTACCCTTCCAAACATGATGTCTTTCTCCAAAAACTGGTCCCTCCTGAAGACGTGTCCAAAATATGTGAGATGGAGCTTCAAAATCCTTGCCTCCAAGGAGCAAGCTTGTTTCACCCTCTTCAGGGCAGAATTATTTGTTCTCTTGGCAATCTATGATACGTTCAATATTCTATTACAATATCACAATGCAAAGGCATCCATTCTTCTTCTGTCATCCTTATTCATTGTCAAAATCTTAGATGCAACACAAGCAATTGAGAAGACCATGGCCTAGATCAGATGCACCTTAGTCTCTAAACTGGCACTATTGCCCATCATTCTAACTATCACATGCAAGCAAAAATTCTGTTGAAGAATATCCAAAAATGACTGGAACAGTACATTGTCAGAGAACTACCAGAAATACAAGCTGGGTTTAGAAGAGGCTGTGGCACTAGAGACATTGTGACCAATGTCAAAAGGATCTTGGTTGAAAGGAAAGAGTACCAGAGGAATGTCTGTCTGTGTTTCATTAACTATACAAAGGCATTTAACTATGTGGCTTGCAACAAAATGCAGCTAACCTTGATAAGAATGGGAATTCTAGAATATTTGATCCTATTCATGTAAAACCTATACTTGGACCAGGAAACAGTCCTCAGAACAGAGCAAGAAAACACTGTGTGTTTCAAAATCAGGAAAGGAGTGAGTTATGGATGTATCCTATTGCCATATCTTTTCAATCTGTATGCAGAACAGATAATTTGGGAGATTGTACTTTATGAGGAGAAATGTGGCATCAGAATTGGAGGAAGATTCATCAACAACCTGTGTTATGCAGATGACATGACCTTGCTGAAACTGAGGAGGACAAGACAGTCAAGGAGTGCAGTCTTCAGTATGGATTGAAGCTCAACATAAAGACAAAGATTCTCACTACTTGGCCAGTTGGTAGCACCATGAAAGGTGGAAAGACGATTGAGACTGTTAACAATTTCAGCTTGTTTGGCTCCACAATAAACACTCTTGGCACCAGCAGTCAGGAAATCAAAAGACAAATTGCATTGGGAAAGTCAGCTGTCAGAGACCTCTCCAAAGTGCTAAAGAGCAATGATGCCATTCTAGAGATTAAGGTGAACTGATCCAGGCCATGGTCTTCCCAATTACTTGCTATGCATCAGAGAATGGGACAATAACTAAGGATGATAGAAGAATTAATGCCTTTCAGTTGTGGTGCTAGAGAAGAGTACTGAGCATGCCATAGACCGCCATGAGAACAAAGAGGTCTGTCTGGAAGAGGGTGAAACCAAGTTTCTCCTTGGAGGCAAGGATTTTTAAGCTCTGTATCACATACTTTGGGCACATGACCAGGAGGGACCAGTCCTTGGAGAAGGACATCATGCTTGAAGGGTGGAAGGGCAGAGCAGGAGAGGAAGATCCAGGATGAGGTGGATTGACACAGAACTGGGGTAATGAAAATAGGTGTGTTGGAGTCAGTGAGACTGGTTTAGGATAGGACAGGGTTCAGAGCTGTTGTACATAGGGTCCCTGTGAGTCACAGGTGACTCAATGGCACATAATAACAAGAACAACATGTTCAGATCACTGTTCTCCAAACATACTACCTCTGGACAACTGTATCCTTCATACTAATATTCACTGTACAATTAACACCATCCTCAGTTTAATAAGATCTTTCTCAATTTTTTTTATAATAATATTTGCTATCCCTTTGAGACTTGAGAATAGCTACTTAATCAGGAATTTCATGAACATTTAGGAACTTGAGAGATAATATTTAGATAACCTGTCACATTGGTACAGATGACACAACTTTGCTCAAAGAAAATTAAGACTTGCAGCACTTATTGATGAAGGTCAAAGACTGTCACCTTCAGTATGGACTATACCTTAACATGAAGAAAAACAAAAATCCTCCCAAGTGGACCACTAGGCAACATCATGATAAATGGAGAAAAGGCTGAAGTTTTCAAGAATTTCCTTTTACTTGGATCCATAGTCAATACTCATGGAAGCAGCAGTCAAGAAATCAAATGATGTATTGTAGTGGGCAAGTCTAGAATCTCTGTAAGTGCTAAAGATCAAGGATTTTACTTTAAAGACTAAGATGTGCTTGAGCCAAGCTATAAAGTTTTTAATTGCTTCCTATGCATGTAAGTGTTGGACAGAGGATAAGGAAGAGTAAAGAATTGATGCGTGAAATTATGATGCTGTGAATAATATTCAATATAAACCATGAACTACCAAAAGAACAAACAAATCTCTTGGAGGAAGTGCAACTAGAGAGTCTTATAATTAAGGATGATGAGGGGAGCTCTGGTGGCCTAGTGGCAAGGAGCTGCAATTACAATCCCAGAGGCGCACGGTTCGAATCCACCAAATGCTCTGCTGAGGAATGAGGGACAATCTCCTCCTGTACCAGTCAGATCCGATTTGATGGTACACTCACACAAAAATAAAAAATAATAAAAAAATAAATTAAAAAATTAAATTAAGGGTGATGAAACTTTGTCTCATATACTTTGGACATGTTGTCAAAAAGGGCTAGTCGTTGGAAAAAGACAGCATGCTGGGAAAAGTGGAGAGTCAGCCAAAAATGAGAAAACCCTTAACAGATGGGCTAACACAGTAGCTAAAACAGGGTGGAGTTTCGTTCTGTTGTATGTAGGATCACTACGAGTCAGAGTCGACTCCATAGTACCTAACAACAATGACAAAATGACACTGGTTTATACATTGTGGTATAAACAATATCCAACAAACATGGTTTAAGAAACGCTGAATTAGAACTGTTTATTCTGAATTATGTTATTCTATAAAATAGAAGAACGTAAACATTAAGGAACAGAGCTCTGGTGGCCTAGTGGCAAGAAGCTGTACTGCAATCCTGAAGGCATGTAGTTTGAATCCACCAGACATTCCACTTGAGAAGGAGGGGCAATCTCCTCCCTTACCAGTCAGATCCAATTCGACGGTACACATACACACACAAAATAAAATAAAATAACGGTTCAAATCCTCCAGATGCTCTGTTGGAGAAAGAGGGGGCAATCTCCTCCTGTACCACTAAGATCTGATTTGACGGTACACG
>NW_006399776.1:19253755-19257194 GCF_000299155.1 Elephantulus edwardii
ATCTCTTCCAGTCAGTTGGCCAAGTGGTCGTTCTCCAGATTTCTTGGCACAACTTGGTGAGCACATCCAGGGCAGCATCTGTAAGCTGAAATATGTCAATTGGTATACCATCTATTCCTGGAGCCTTATTTTTTGCCATTTTCTTCAAAGCAGCCTGACCTTCTTCTTTCATCACCATAGGCTCTTGCTCATATGTTGTTTCATGAAATTCTTCTGTGTCTTCAAAATCCTTCTGATACAGTGACTCAGTATATTCAGAGGGAAGGTAGTTCTTAAAATAAAAGGCTTATTGACTAGCACTTTGTCTATTATCGTATAAAGGTTAGGAACCACAAGATGTAGAGGCTCAACTACGTCATTTATTGTTCTTAAGTCCTGGACCAAATTCCATCTACCAATGGGTTGTTTTACAGCTCGGAAGTCCGCATGCAAGGCAGAGGTGAAGTAAAGAACTGCTTATGAGGTTTTCCATCAATTCCAACAACTAAGAAATAGTGAGAAGAGTTGGGACCTCAGAAGGCTTTTAGGACAAAATAATAGGCTCTTGTGTCCAGGAGAAAATGAATACAGTTACCAGTAATCTTAATGCTCACCCACAGCTCTTCTGGGAGGATCTAAATCATTGAAGCATCCTCCTTTGTTTCCAGCTGGGAGCTGGGGCCTGTCAGTCCTGTCAGCCACGAGGACCTGTGGGCCGCTCTTGGCCATGTGTCCTTCAAATCCACACTTAAAGCAAGTGAGTGAAAGCTTCCTCTCTACTCCCTTGCCTATCTGAGGCTCTCAATTGTGACACTGTCTACTGAAGTGATCCAGCTTTCCACAGTGGAAGCAATTCCGACCTCCTTTACTACCTTTGGGTGGCACTGTTTATGAGTAAGACTTCCTTTTCCTTACACAGGTCCTAAACTGGCAGCAATAGCTGCCCCAATGATTTTGGCCATTCTCTGGTCTTTTCTCTTCCCTCTAGATCCCAGTTGTTAAAATAGGGAAAAATGTAAACAAATATATAACAAATAATTTTGAACAATATAATATTTTAAGTTTAAGGCTAGAAATACTAACAATATGATCATTTCCAATCCAGAGATACATGTTCCAATGCAGTTCCTATTTTCCATAAATGGTTTTGGTAAGAAGAATACTGTAAATGTGGATAAAGTTCCGTTATTCCTCCTCCATGATATATATATATGGTTATTAGCATGAGCAGTTATAAATCCATTGCCTTCCTTACTCTAATTTAAATTTTTTTAATTTAAATTTATTACTAATTTCAGTAAAAATTTACAGAGGCTTTGGATTTCCATTCATTCATTGTTGCACTTGACAAAATTTGAAATGTGCTACAGTTGTCATTTACTGATATCTTGGCACTTGTCTGTCCCATCATTCAATGGACCCCTTTTGGACACCTCAACCCAATATCTTCTCCATCTAACTTCTTTCCAGCAGTGAAAAAATAAAGTTCAGGCCAAGTTTGGTGATAAAAAAGTCAAGAAAAGGATGGCACTGGTCGGGCTGCCTCTGTGAAAGCAATGCCCAAAGGACTTCTTTCCCCTTAGGCCCAATCCAAAGGCAATGTTGTTTTAAACTATTATAAAAGAAACGTGAAATGCCAAGAATCATAGCAGAAGGATCCAGGGTCCCCAGATACCTGTCTGGGACTCTCTATAGCACCTCTGCCTAGTTTGATTAGCAGGACTTGGAGGCCCCTGAGAATCAATTAGAGAAAGAAGTTAAAGTGAAGGAAGGAGAAGTGAGACTAGCAACAACCAATTAAAAGTGTGTTGATCCCACAGCACCCATGGACCAAGACTCAAACTATTGCATCAGCCAAGTTCCACCACCAACTCCCCAAACATGCAGAGAGTGCAAAGGGAGGGGCGAGTGAGAGAAGCAGAGGGGCCCCACACCCTGGCAAGCTTCCACTTCCTACCTCAACTGAGCATATAACTGATAATTAAGCGCAAGAACTATCTCTTGATTTGCCAAGTAGAAAACCCCAAGAGTACATTACGAGAGCAAGAGGGCAATGTAGGCTGGGAACATATCCAGTAGTTAGCCAGGAGGTGCAGACACAATAGCCCTCCTAGCCATTCAGAACCATTCCAGTTAAATCATATCCCATGTTACTCAAGGTCCTTTGTGTGGAATAATACTTCTTACACAACTTCTCTCCCCTCCACCCAGAATTTAGAAATTTCCTGATGGTTTCCAAAGTGTATTCACACAAACACAACTTCATCGATTTCCACAAAAATCCCCATGGTTTTTGTCTAGAGTGTATTAGAATTCTCATTTAGGAATTGAATGCTGCTAAAGTTCAAGTATAAACCCCACAGGCAGTGCATTTTGTGTATTTTTAAGTAATATATCACTACACATATGGAGAGAATGTCTATGTGAGGAAACATAAGAAACTTAAACCAGTTATTGCTCTAAGGAGAACAATGAGTCAGGAGTGGCTGGAAAGCTTGCTTTCTTTTGTATACAGGTAGTCCTCCAGTTACAAATAAGATCTATTTCTAAGTGTGTCTTTAAGAACTTGTATCGTAATGTGCAGTTGAGTGGGAATTGACTCTTAAATGACCCTCCATTAAGTTTTCAGAGGCTATAAATTGCACTGGAGAAAATCACCCATCTGTCTCCGATGGAGCAAACTGTACATCAAACCATCTGCTTTTCTAGCCGCACAACTCCTTACCACTAGGCTACCAGCATTTGTAGCTAAGCCAAAACATTGCATATGGATCTTATTTAGCCTATCTTAATGCAAGAAAAGTCTTTTGGGAATTTAAAAACTGCACATGCACTGAGTGAAAGTGGCTTGATGAATTTGTTGTAAATTAGGATTGTTTCAATACTTTCAAAGTCAGGGCAATTATCCTAGGATTTAAAGGTCACGTAGGGATTGCCCCAGACATTCAACCTTTGGATTGCCTGTACTTGTATGCAGCTTTCAGTTTTTATTCTATTGATATATAACTTTCTATAATTAAATTTAAAAGGTAAAACTAAGAAACAGAAAACAATCCCATTCTCTTCCCCTCCCCCTGCCACCATGAGAGTAAGTGGTCATAGCAGTTTTCTTTCCCATGTAAAAGTTCATTCTATCATCTACACAAACAACTTTCTATGAGCACTTTCTCATGGTCAGTTACTCTATGAAATCTGTCAGGGGTCAAAGTGTGCTGGAAATGGATCAGTGATTGCGGTTAGATACCATCGAGTGAGTCTTGACTCATAGCATGCTTGGGTTCAACAGCTGAACAAAATACTGCCACATCCTGTGCCATCAAAATCGTTATGTTCAATGCCGTAAACATATTTCATCCAGTTTTTCTCAGTCTTACCCCCACCCCAATGCCAGCCTCATTCTACAACAGTGGCACCATATAGCATTTGTCCCTTTGTGACTGAAGTCTATGGGGGAGAGAAT
>NW_006399776.1:19257422-19278906 GCF_000299155.1 Elephantulus edwardii
GCAACAATGAATGAATGGAATCCCAAAATCTCTGTAGATGTTCATTGAAATGAAAAACAACCTAAATTAAAAAAAGGAAAAAAATCATTATGTTTAAGCCCACTGTTGCTGCCACTGTTAACAATCATCACTGCCATTGCAGTGAGAGGTGGTGAAAGACAAACACAAAGATATCATGACCCTCCTGGAATCTAAGTCCCTCTGGCAGTTTCACATTATCTAGTTCATCTAGTACCTTATCTCATAACTCATAATGGCTCTGATCCGTGATTGGTATGTTGTATCTTCTTATTCCCTAAATATGACCTGTCAGGTGTATATTCTGATAAGAATAGCCCATAACCCATTGTTCCTTGGAGAAGCTAGAGACCATGTTGCCTTTAAAGGAAGTAACTCCTATAGCAAGAAGCCTAGTCTGTAAGTTCAGCAATAAACTAGCATTTCAAAGTCATTACTCAGCTTTAAAGATATCAATTGTTGTTGTTGTTGTTGTTGTTGTTGTTGTTTAATGCCATAGAGTCATAGACGACTCATAGCGACCCTATGAACGAACAGCCTGAGTACTGTTTGTACATAGAGTTTCCAGAGGCAAGCCATTTTGGAAGTGGATGCCGCTCCTGCTTCCAGGCTTGATTTAGTCGGGAAGCTCCAGCCAACACTGTCCACCATGGGTGCCCATTACCACGATTGGCACATCACTGTCACAGGCTTCAGCATCACAGCAACCACGAGTTACCTCTGTAAAGCAACGCACAGACCAGTGCTATACCACCTAGAAGAATGTTTGACAGGAAGACAATTTGAACCTGGCCGAGGGCCACAGATGACAATCACCCACCTTCGGCTTGGTAGCACAGCTTCCTTCCACTAGGCCAACATAGCTCTCTCTTGGTCGCCGTCATTGTTTAATGCCGTCAAGTCGTAGACGACTCACAGCGACCCTACGAACGAACAGCCAAAGATATCAATACCCTCCTTAAATCCTATTTTCCAGCCTACTATCAATCCAGTCTTTTTTTTATTCCTCATTTTTATTCCTTCTATTGTATTTTGCTTACCTCCCTTGACTTCCCTTACTTTAGTGGTATTGTGCTCTCCATCACCTTATCATATATTGCTTTCCTTTCATCCATCATATTATGTGTTACATATTTATTAGTTATTCTTATTCTTCCTTCCTTTTCCTGGTAACCATCCAAGGATGTTTCTTTCCATGTGTAAATCTTTCTCTTTTTTTTGAGAGAACATACAGTAATTGTTCTTGTAGAAGTGACTTTTTTCATGAAACACAGTCACTCATTAATGTATAAGGCATTTAGAAATCAGAGATAAATGTGAATATTTTGTCCTTAAAGAGTTTAAATCATATAATCAAGTGACTATAATAAAGCATTTGTATGCAAGCAAAATACTGCCGAAGATCATTCAAAAATGGCTAGAATAGTACATAGATAGGGAACTGCCAGAAGTTCAAACTGGATTTAGAAGAGGCTGTAGCACCAGGGATATCATTGCTGATGCCAGATGGATCCTGGCTAAAAGTAAGGAATACCAGAAGAATGTCTATTTGTGCTTTAATGACTATGCAAAGGCTTTGATTGTGTGGATCATGACAAGTTGTAGCTGACAAAAAGAAAATACAAGTTGTGGCTGACATTGAAAAGAATGGGAATTCCACAGCACTTAATTTTGCTCACACAGAACCTGTATCTGGACTGGGAGGCTGTTGTGTAAATAGAGCAAGGGAATACTGCATGATTTAAAATTGAGAAGGGATTGCATCTGGGTTGTATTCCCTCTACATACCTATTCATTCTGTATGCTGAGCAAATTATCTAAGAAGCTGGACTCTATGAAGAAGAATGTGGTATCAGGATTGGAGGGAGACTCATCAATAACCTGTGTAATGCAGATGACACAACATTACTTGCTGAAAGTGAGGAGACTTAAAGCACTTGTTGCAGAAGATCAAGGAATGCAGCCATCAGTATGGATTACATCTCAATGTCAGCAAAACAAAGATTCTTACCACTCGACCAAGAGGCAGTGTCATGATGGATGGAGAGGAGATTGAAACTGTGAATAGCTTCATCTTGCTTGGACCCACAATAAACACCCTTACTACCAGCAGTGAGGAAATAAGGAGACAACAACAACATAATAAATACATAAAATGCTATAGCATTTCCTAAACATTTTTTTCCTTTAATACTTTCCTTCATCTTAGATGCACTGTTTTACATTTCACATCACACTCACAAATAGCTACCACTACACTGTAATTGAGCTCTTGTGGCCTAGTGGCAAAGAAGCTGTGCTGCATTCTCAAAGGCACATGGTTTGAGGTCACCAGGTGCTTCTTCGAGACCACTAGCTGTTCCACAGGAAAAGGTTGGGCTATCTCCTCTTTCATGATTAACTGCCTCTGAAAACCCGCTGGAGGGTCAGCTATGCATCGGTTCCAACATGACGGTACACAACAACAACACTTTGTTATTAAGAGCTCTAATGGCCTAGTGGTAAGGAGTTGCATTGAATGGTAAGGAGTTCCAATATTCCAGGGTAGATGGTGAAACATTGTCTCACAAACTTTGGGAGTGTTGTTATGAGGAGCCAAAGGCAGGCAGTTCAAATCCCCCAGTTTCTCAGTAGAAGAAAGATGAGTAATCTCTTCCCATGTGATTTACAGCCTCTGAAAACTCACTGAGGGTCAGCTTTGAGTTGGCTCTGATGTGATGGTGCATGAAACAATATTGTTATTATACCCTAACACCATCCATACCTCAACTTGTTGTGCTATTGCTGTGTTGCTATGATGCTGGAAGTGATTCCACTTAAATACCAGCAGGGTCCATGAATTTAATTTTGTCTCCTTAAAATGCATGCATTGCACTGGGAAAGTCTGCAGTTAGGGGCCTCTCCAAATTATTGAGCAATATTGATGTTAGTTTGAGGATGAAGGTGCGTCTGATTCAGACCATGATCTTTCTGATCACTTGCTGTGCATCTGAGACCTGAAAGATAAATGAGGATGACAGGAAAAGAATTGATGCCTTTGAATTGTGGTGTTGGAGAAGGGCACTGAACATCCCATGGACAACCAAGAGAACAAACAGATATGTCTTGGAGAGGGTGCAGTGGGACTCTTTGGAGGCAAGAATGATGAGGCTTCACCAGCCATAATTCGGACATATTGTTAAGAGGTTCTATTCCTCGGAAAGGGACATGATGTTGTGAAGGGTGGAGGATTGACAAAGGAGAGGAAGACCCTCAACCAGGTGGACTGACACAGTGACTGCTATAATGGACTCTTGTGTGTCAGGAAGTGTGAGGATGGCTCAGGACATGACTAGTTTCAGATCTTTTATCATAGGGTTGCTATGAGTTGTACTTGACTCGATAGCACCTAACAACAACAACAATAATGACATAATATGTTGCATTGGGAAAAAACTGTTGTCAAGAATCTTTCCAAAGTGCTAAAGAGCAAGGATGTCAGTTTAAACACTAAGATGTGCCTAATTAAAGTCATGGTTTTTTCATTTGCTTCTTACACACCTGAAAGTTGGACAATAAATAAGGAAGACTGAAAGAAAATCGATGTCTCTGAGTTGTGGTGTTGAAGAGGCAGACTGAATATCCCATGGACTGTCAAAAGAACAAATATGTGTTAGAGGATGTGCAACCAGGGTGATCCTGAGAGGCAAGGATGGTGAAACTTCATCTCATATATTTTGGGCATGTTGTCATGAGCAGCCAGTCTTTGGAAAATGGCATCATGCTGGGAAAGGTGGAGGGTCAGAGAAAGAAAAGAATACCTTTCTACCACCAGATGCTCTGCCGAGGAAGGAGGGGCAATCTCCTCCTGTACCAGTCAGATCTGATTTGACGGTACATGCACACAAAACTTAATAAAAAATAAAAAAAAAAAAAGAAAAGAATACCTTTCTTAAAAAATGGATTGACACAATAACTGTAACAATGGGCCCCAGCATATCAGAGGTCATGATGACAACACAGGAGAGGGCAAGGCTCACATCTGTTGTTCATATGACAACTGTACCTAAGAACAACATAACAGGATTAAGTAAAAAGATTAAGGGTGAAATACAATGCCCTTTAAACCCTTGATGTAAGTGAGGGAAGTTTCCCTAGGCACCTTTTATCTGTAACACCTTTTATCTGCCTAAAGCTGAAAAAGGAAAAATGCTAGTTAGAGGAGGAGCCCTCCATACCACCAAGAAAGATTTGTCAAGTATAGAATGTATCTTTTAGGCTCCAGTCTCTCCTATAGGATGCCCCTTAACACCAGGGAAGGCCAAGATACAGGGTATCTCCAAGGAACCCTGAGCCTACAGATGCTGAAGCAACAGATGCTTTTCCTTCCAGAAACAAGAGAAAGAGCTTTCTTTTAGAAAAGCATCCTGAATTTTAAGTTCTAGCCTCCTAAAGTGCCAAAGAATAACTCCTTGTCAAAGCCATTCACTTGTGCTATCTCTATTAGATAAATCAGGTGTAAAAAAGAAAAGAGATTTTCAACAAAATGAATCCATGATTGGCACAGTGACTGTAATAACGGGTGTACGTTTATCAGAGGTCATGAGGATGGCAAACACTGAGTCAGAGACCATGACCCATGGTAGACAAGTTTCAGCAGACCTTCCAAAGTAGCATAAACTTGTAAGCAGAACTATTTACCCACTTCTAAAATAATGGACCTTTGAAAACCTTAGGAACAGCAGCAGGACACTGTTTGATCCAGTGCTGAAATATGAGCCCTCAGGCTGGAAGACAGTCAAAATACGACTGGGGAACTGCTGCTCCTCAAAGTAGAATCTACCTTAATGATATGAACGGAATAAACCATTCAGCCAGTGAAGGACCTTTATTTACTGATTTAACACCACTCCCCTAAATATGTTCTAGACAGAATAAGCCTTAAACTACATAGATCTAGGATTATTTATAGGATTTCCTGGAAGAACTGACATAATTGACTATAGAGACATCAATCAGAACTTATTCTCAAGATCTGTTTTCCCATTACATTAAATATACAGCCACAAACCACAAAATCTTTGTTAAGTAACAAAGGCTTGAAAACTCCATTATGAGTTTTCTTTCCTAACCAATTCAGTCAAAGGCATTTAACAGTATGGATCATAATAAACTATGGTTAACATCGAGAAGAGTGGTAATAACAGACTATCTAATCATACTCATACAAAACTGTATGTTGCAAGGAGGAACCAATCTTTGGAGAGGAACGTCATGCTTGGGAGGGTGGAGGGACAGAGCAAGAGAGGAAGATCCTTGATGAGATGGATTGACTCAGCAACTGGGGTAATGGGGGTGGGTGTGTCAGAGACAAAAATGTTGGCTCAGGATAGAGCAGTTCAGAGCTGTTGTGCTTAAGTTCGCTGTGAGTCACAAGCAACTCAATGGCAAATAATAATAAACCAAGAAGCTGTTATCCAAGGGAATATCGCATGGTTTAAAAATCAAGAAAAGTGTGTGTCAGTATGTGTATCCACTCCTTTATCCATTTATATTCAATCTATATGCTCAGCAAATCATTCAAGAAGCTAGACTGTATGAAGAATAATGTGGCATCAGGAAAGAAGGGAAACTCATCAACAATCTGCATTAAGCAGATGACAACTTTGCTTGCTGAAAGTGTTGAAGATTTGAAACACTTTCTGCAGAAGATCAAGGACTACAGCCTTCAATATGGATTCTATCTCAACATCAACACAACAAAAACCCTCACTAATGGGACAACAGGCAGCTCATGATAGATGGAGAAATGATTGAAATGGTCAAATTTCATCTTACTTGTCAACACCCAACACCAGAACTCAAAAAACCAAAAGACCTATTGCATTGGAAATATCTGCTGTAAAAGAACTCTTCAAAGTCCTGAAAAACAATGATAGCAATGATAATGATATCAGATTAAGATACACTTGATTCAAGCCAGGATCTTTCCAATCACTTGCTATGTATCTGAGAGCTGAACAAAAAATAAGGGTGACAGAAGATTACATACCTCTGAAGTTGGGGTGTTAAGAGTACTGAATATTCCATGGACTTCCAAAAGAACAAACAGATGTGTCTTGGAGAAGATGCAGCCAGAGTACTGCTTAGAGGCAAGGATGCCATAGTTTCATCTCATATACTTTGGGTGTGTTGCTAGGAAGGGCTGTCCAAGGGAAAGAGACATATTGCTTGGAAAGGAGGGGAGTCAGCCAAAGAGAGAAAGACACATTGATGAGATGGGTTGACAGTGTCTGCAGCATGAGCTCCAAGTCAGAGAAGATGAGGATGGTGCAGAACAGGACAGAGATTAGATCTGTTCATACGGTTACTTTGAGTTTTACTTAACTCAAAGGTACCTAACAACAATCTATTTAGTACGTATTGGCACATAAACCCAAATGTAAAGAGCTCTCAGATCTGTTGTTATGTGCTTTTGAATCGACAACTCATAGCAGCCCTATGAACAACAGATTGGAAGCTTGCCCTAACCTGCACTATTATCACAATCTGCAACAGGCTCAAGGCCGTTGTTGCAATCACTATCAATCCATCTCCTTGAGGGTCTTCTCCTTCAATGGCCCTCCACTATTCCCAGCATGTCTTTTTCCAAAGACAAACCCCTCATGACAACATGCCCAAATTATAAAAGATGAAGTTTCACCATCCTTGCCTCTAAGAAGCAACCTCGTTGCACTTTCTCCAAGACAGATTCATTCTTGTTTAACACTCGTCTTCATTCAAAGGCATTGAGATTCTTTTTTAGTCGTCTTTATTCATTGTCCAGCTTTCAGGTGCCTAGGAAGCAAATGACAATACCATGACTTTAATCAAGCACACCTTAGTCTTTAAACTGACATCTTCTTTAGCACTCTGAAGAGGTCCTTAACAGCAAACTTCCTTAATTCAGCATTTCTTGTTGATTGTTGATCCAACTAAAATGAAATAGTTGAAAACCTCAATCTTTTCTCCATCCATCATGTTGTGTATTGGTCTGGTGATGAGGATTTTTGTTTTCTTAATGTTAAGATGTAATCCAAACTGAAGACTATATGTAGTCTTTTATCTTCTTCAGTAAGTGCTACTTCTTTTGAATAATGAAGGGGTCCAGTTTCTTGTATGATTTGCTCAGCATATAGAGAAAGGATACAACCTTAGTTCTCACCTTTTCTGATTCTAAACAAAGCACTGGTTCCCTTGTTCTGTTTGGACAACTACTTCTTGCATAGATCTACATATAGGTTGCTAATGACCACAATTAAGTGGTCTGGGCTTCTCATTCTTCTCAACGTTGGCCATCATTTGAGAAACATTCTCTACTTTCAGACAAGATTCATCTGACACTCTTCTTAATCCAGCTTGAATTTCTGAAAGTTCCTTGTCTATGTACTGTTCAGCCATTTTTTAAAATAATCTTTAGCAGGATTGTTAAAAGTAAAATAAATCCATTGTTTTTCATGTTGATATTGTTCAGTAATTTCCCTACACAGTTACTCAAGTAAGCTATCTTCTATGATTTTTTTTTTAGCATAGACTAATGAGCATGTACAGAATTGCATGTTTGTTAAAATATCTCAGTTGGCATTCCATCAATTCCTGGAGCTTTTTATTTCCCCCATTGCTTTCACTGTAGCTTGACCTTTACCACTGATTCTTAACCATATGCAACCACTTGAAATGGTTCAGTGTTGACCAATTCTTTTTGGTAAAATGATTGTGTGTATTCCTTCCATGTTCTTTTGATGCTTCTTGTATCCTTCAAGTTTTTGACCATAAATCTTTCAGTATTGCAATCCAAGGCTTGAATTTGTTCTCCAGTTTTTTAAGCTTGAGAAATGGTGACTGTTCTTCACTTTCCTTTTTCTAACTCATCTTTTTGAACCTTTCATTATCATTTGCTTTATCTTCTCAAGCTGCCCTTTGAAACATGTTGAGCTTTCTTCTTGGGTTTGACGAGGGACGGCACAAGAGGGTAAGACCCTCTATGAGATAGACTGATTCAGTGACTGGGTTAATCGGGATGGGTGTGTCAGAGGCAGTGCGATTGGCAGAGGATAGAGCAGGGTTTAAGGCTGTTGTACATAGGGTCGCTATGAGTCGCAAACTACTCGACTGCACAAAACAACAACAACAAATGCAAGTTTCAGTCTCTTCTTCATGATGTCTTAGATGTCATCCCACTACTTGTCTAGTCTTCTGCCATTGGTGTTCAATGTTTCCTGTCTACTCTTTAACATCCAAATTGTTTTAATTTTTTTTCTCTTTGTTGCATTTTCTTCCCCTTTCCCCTCTCCTTTGCCCCAGGCAATCTTTCAGATTGTTGTAGTATTTCTAATCATATATTCCTTTCAAACAGTTCTTCACCTCATCAGTTCTATTGTAGTGTTCACTATCTGTCCACTCTTTTCTCATTCTCTCCCCAATTCCCCTATGTCTGTCCTATTTTATAACAGCAGTGTTATGCAGCATTTGTATTTAATGACTGAGATATTTCACTCAGGAAAATGTCCTCAAGTCTCCAGGTTGTGTAATTTTTTTTAATTTATTAATTTCAATGAAAATTTACAGACTTTGGATTTCCAATCATTCATTGTTGCACTTTTCTCCCCTCTAGTACACTAACCTCTTTGAAAAGGAAAAAAATTTCTTTCATTGTTTTACAATCCCTCCTCCCAGGTCCACTCCACTATGCAGCCTTCGCTCTGGACTCCTGTCATGACAAAAATACCTAATCACATATCCCTTTTAAACAGTTTTCTCTCATCTGTTTCAATACAGTATACATTATTTATCCCATCTTTCTCAGTCTCCCCCAAACCTCGAGGTCAGTCCTTTTTTACAACAGTGGCACCATGCAGTATTTGTCCTCATGTGATTGAGATACTTCACTCAGCATAATGTCCTCCAGGCTCACCCATTTTGAATAATATTGTGTGAGTTCCTTGTTTTTCAATGCAGCATAGTATCTCATTGTGTGAATATACCACAGCATCTCTATCCATTCATTTGTTGATGGGCATTTAGGTTGTTTCCAGCTCCTTCCTATTGTGAACAAAGCTGCAAGAAACATGGGTGTGCATATATCTGCCTGGATGTCAGTTATGGTCTCTTTGGGGTGTATTCCCAGTAGTGGAATTTCTGGGTCAAATGGTATCTCTATTTGCAACTTGTTGAGAAAGCGCCATACCGCCTTCCACAGTGGTTGCACCGTTATGTAATGTTTTACAAGTTCATTTTTCTTTAATTTTAATGAAAGTTTAGAGAGACTTAGGGTTTCCAGTCATTCATTGTTGCACTTTTCTCCCTGCCCACCCCATTCCCCCCAAAATTCACTCTTCTTGAAAAGTAAAAGAAAAATTCTTTCATTGTTACATAATCCCTACCTCCAAGTCCACTCCACTGTGCAGCCTTCATTCTGGACTCCTGTCATGACAATACCCAATCATAACCCTTTTAAACAGTTCTCTCCCTCATCTGTTTTAATGCAATATATATCATTACTCCCCTCCTTCTCTGCCTTCCCTCAACACTGATGTCAGTCCCATTTTACAACAGTGGCCTTATGCAATATTTGTCCTTTTGTGACTGAGATATTTCACTCAGCATAATGTCCTCCAGGGTCATCCATTTTGCGTGATATTTCATGAGTTCCTTATTTTTCAGTGCTGCATAGTATTCCATTGTGTGAATATACCAAAGCTTCTCTATCCACTTGTTTGTTGATGGGCACTTGGGTTGTTTCCTGCTCTTTGCTATTGCTAACAAAGCCACAACAGCCTATCTACCTATGGTCAACTGATTTTTGACAAGGAGATGAAATCTGTTAAATGGGGAAATGACAGCCTTTTTAACAAATGGTGTTGGCAAAATTGGAAAACTACCTGCAGAAAACTCAAGCAAGATCCACACATCATTCCATATTCAAAAACCAATTCAAAGTGTATTATGGGCCTAGGACTAAAACCAAAGACTATAAACTTCATTAAAGAAAAGCTTGGAAGAACTCTAGAAGTCCTAATCCACAACATAAAATTTTTCAATGCTGCATAATATTCCATTGTGTGGATATACCATAGTTTTTCTATCCATTCATTTTTTGATGAGCACTTAGGTTGCTTCTGCCTCTTTTGCTATTGTGAATAATGCAGCAATATACATGGATGTGTATACATCTATTTGAGTCATGGCTGTGGTTTCTTTAGGGTATATTCCCCGTGGTGAATTACTGAGTCAAATAGTATTTCTATTTCCAACTTTTTGAAAAAGCACCAGACCACCATCCATCCATAAGCTGTACCATTTCACACTCCCACGAGCAGTGAATAAGAGTTCTGATCTCACCACAATTTTGCCAGCATTTGTTGTTGGCTGCCCTGTTGAACACTGCTATTGTTGCTGGATCCCATCTATTCTTGAGATTATTTTTTCCATTTGAGATAAACTCAAAGGTCACAGTATTCCTCTTGTATGCTTGTTTTCCTCCACTTTCAATTTCAGCTTGTAGAGAAGTAATTTATGGTCTATTCCGCAGTCAATTCCTAGCCTTGTTTTGACTACTGGTATTGAGTTGCTTAATGGTCTCTTCACAGATGTAGTCAATCCAGGTCTGTAACATCTATGCGAATAGTCACTGTTACTTTTTTTTTTTAATAAAAGAAACATTTGCCAATAAATATTTTAAGTGAACTGGGGGTGGGGAGCAGGGAGGGAGGAAAATGTGCAACAATGTATGAATGAAAATCCAACTTTTCTCTCAACTTATGTTAAAATCACAATGTTGTTGTATACCATTGATCGGAAACAGACCCATAGCTGACCCTCCAGCAGGTTTTCAGAAGCAGTTAATTACATGGGAGGAGACTGCCCATCCTTCTTCCACAGAGCAGTCTTCGGGATTGCAGCGCTACGTCTTGCCAGTAGGCCACCAGAGTTCCCTAAAATCACAACAGCTTTTAAAAAAGTATTTTCAACAAATAAATAATTGTGCAAAATTCTATCATTCAACATCTAGCCTCATCTCTGTCATGAAAGTAAGATTGGTAGTTGACATCAATGACAAGAAATGAGGCTTAACACTGTAGTTTAGCTTTAGAAAACACGTTTGCCTTGAGTATTATGCATTTTAAAGATTTGTGTGGGATCAAGGTGACAAAAACACAACTTAAAAGATAGAAGGAAATCACAAGGCTATGAATTATATTAATAAAGGAAGAAAATATAGAAAAGAGTAGGAATGGTTGCAAAACTAAGAATATAATCAGTATCCCCTTATGGCATATGCAAAAAAAAAAATGTCTTTTGCAATCTTATTCTCAACAAAGCATCTTTTTAAAACCTATGACAATACTGATAAAGAGGAAAATATACAACAGACTTCTAATTACTGTTAGGTGCTGTCAAGTCACCAGCACTGAGTCAATCCATCTCATCTAGGATCTTCCTTTCTTGTGCTGTCCCTCTCCAAGTATTGGTCCCTCCTGGCAATATGCCCAAAGTATGTCAAAGCTTCAAAATCCTTGCCTCCAAGGAGAAGCCTGGCTTCACCCTCTCTAGGATGGACTTCACTAGAGCACTTATGACTGCAGAAATTCATGAGACCATTTCCCTGAGATACCCTTTGAACTCTGAATCAAAACTATCACGTGAAGTCACCTTTTAGCAGATTGTTATTGTGTTGTCAAGTTGACCATACCTCATAGCAACCAATATACAATAGCTCTGAACCCTGTCCTATCCTGAGCCAATCTCACGGTCTGACACACCTACCCTCATTACCCCAGTTACTGTCAATCCAGTTCGAGGGTTTTCCTGTCCTGTGCCATCACACGATGTCCCTTTCCAAGGACTGATCCCTCCTGGCAACATGCCGAAAGTACGTAAGACAAAGTCTAAATCTCCTTGTTTTCCTTCACCAAGGAACAGTTCGGCTTCACCCTCTCCAGGACAGATCTGTTAGTTTCCTTGGCAGTCCATGGTATGTTCAACGCTGTTTTCTCCAACAACTCAAAGGCATCAATTCACGCATTAAAAAAAAAAAAAATCTCGAGAAGCAGAGCGTGACCAGTAAGATCTTTCATGCTGTGCTCCTTTTCTTGGCTGTTGGACTATTCTGCCTTCAGGAACCACCAAACAGTAAACATAATTGGGTGAAAGTTGGACTGACATTGGGCACTGAAGCCTTCTTGTGGGGCTATCTAATAAACCAATATAACGAAGATGTGTTAGAGTATAAAAGAAGAAATGGAAACTACTGAAATATAGTAGGTTCCCTACAATGATTATATCAGTTCCTCTGGACTCAGTAATCTTTTGATTGTAAATGAGAAAGAAAAGAGTTGTATGTGGTTGTAGAATGTAATTTTTTGTGTGATATATTGTTAAATGAACAAATGAAAAAAAACTTCAGAACAAAATGTCAAGTACTGTGTGCCTTTAAAAAACTATGTCTGTGTATAAGTGAGGCAAAACAACCAACAATTACACTAAAGCAAAACTAAGAAGGTTGTAGGACAGTGAGAGTAGGTAGTTAGGAACAGAGCAAACAGAAAACAAGTAATTAGAAGGTTGAAATAATGTGAAGATTGTAACCAATGTCACTGAATAATACTGCAATTGTTGAATGGGAACTTGTTTTGCCATGTGCACTTTCACCAAAAATGCCTATTTTTTAAAATTACACTAGTAAGCATACAAGAGGATGGGAGCATTAAAAAGGCTCATATAGTTCTAGGACAGAAATTAGTCCAAATATTTTGGAAATAGTTGGCATTTTTCTAAAAAGCTGGGCATTTATACATACTACAGTTCAGTGATTCCATTCTTAAGTCAACATTGTTTAGTAGTATTCAACATTTTGCCTCAGACTCATCTAGAGAGCTTTGTGAGACTAATCTCTGGGCTAGTCTCCAAATTTTCTGATTCAGTTTAGATTTTCTTTCATTGCTATTAAGTAGGAGCCAACTCATAGTTGACTCTCTGGTGACTTCTAAAGCTGTAAGAATGCATGGGATTCTACAACTTATCTTTCTTTCAAAGAGTCACAGGTGAATTCAAACTGCCAGAGAGGTATGACCTTTGAATCAGCAAGGCAACTCCCTGCCTTCCTCATCAGTGAACTTTCTCATCAGTGCCCTGAGACTTTATATTTCTAAGTTTGAATGGAGTTCCGGGGGTTTGACTTGTAAAGTGCCATCAACTCCCCTTGATTCACAGCAACCCTATGTACAACAGCTCTGAACCCTGCTCTAATCTAAACCAATCTCATCATCTCTGACAGACCCACTTTTCCAGTCACTTGAGTCAACCCATCTCTTATTGAGTCTTCCTCTCCCACACTGTCCTTCCACCCTTCCAAGAATGATGTCCCTCCCAAGGACTGGTTTCTCCTGGCCACGTACCCAAAGTATGTGAGATGGAACTTCAAAATCCTTGTCTCCAAGGAGAAATTTGGTTTCACCCTCTCCAAGACAAACCTGGTTGTTCTCCTAACAGTCCACAGTATATTCAACACTCTTCTCCAGCACCACAACTCAAAGGCATCAATTCTTCTATCATTCTTTAGTCATTGTCCAGTTCTCTGATGCATAGCAAGTAATTGTGAAGACCATGCCCTGGATCAGGCACACCTTAGTTTCCAGACTGGCATTGTTGCTTTTCAGTACTCTAGAGATGTCCCTGACAGCAAACTTTCCCAATGCAATTCATCTTTTAATTTCCTGACTGCTGGTGCCAAGAGTGTTGATTGTGGAACCATGCAAGCTAAAGTTGTCAACAATCTCAATCTATTCTCTATCCATCATGAAGCTGCCAAATGGCCCAGTGGTGAGATTCTTTTGTTTTCCTGATGTTGAGCTTCAATCTATATTGTAGACTATCATCCTTGACCTCCTGCAGCAAATGCTTCATGTCCTCCTCAGTTTCAGCAAGCAAAGTTGTATCTTCTACGTAACCTAGCTTGTTGATGAGTCTTCCTCCAATCCTGATGTCACATTCCTCCTCATAAAGTCCAGCCTCCCAAATGATCTGTTCTGCAGACAGATTGAAGAGGTATGGAGATTCTGGTGGCTTAGAGGTAAGAAACTGTGCTGCCAACCCAAAAGCACTCCAGTTTAACTCTACCAGCTGTTCTAAGGGAGGAAAAAGATGGTCACTCTTCTGTGACAGTTACTTCCTCTAAGTAATCACTGAAGGGTCAGCTATGAGTCAAATCCAACTCCACAGAAAATAAGAACAAAAGAAGTTCAAAGTGATAGTGATGATCCTCTGTCAGAGCACCTTATTTTGGAATAGGAATAAATAATGGCTCTCTTCCATTCAATTGACAGGTAGCTGTGCTCCACATTTCTTGGCACAGTCTGGCAAGCACGTAAAGGTCTGCATCTTTTTGTTGAAATACATCATTAGTATACCCTCAATTCCTGAGGCCTTTTTTTTGCTAATTCCTATCTTCATCATCATTGCCCCTTGAACATAAATTGTTTTATTAAATTCTTCTATGTCAGCCAAAAAAAAAAAAAAAACAACAACAACAACAAAGTGATAGTGATGCTATTCTAGGGATCTTTTTGACACCCGTTGCTGTAAGAGAAAGCTTTATGTTTGTACATTAGAATGTATACAAGAACATCAATAATGCATAACTTTGTTAATAAAGTTTCAAGTTAGCATAATAGTTTGTCCTTGTCCGTTAACCAAAAGGTTGGCATTTCAAAGCTCCCCAGTTGTGCTGTGGAAGAAAGGCCTGGTGATTTGCTTTCATAAACATTACAGTCAAGAAAACCTTATGGAGCAGTTCTTCTCTGTTATATGGGGTTACTAGGAGTCAGAATTGACTGAACAGCAACAGTTTTGTTGAGTGTTTGGTTACTCAGATGGTAAAGTAAAAACTACAAATACTCTTTTATCAACAGGGTGAATAAATTGTGACATAATCATAAAATTATCTAAATATGGCCGTGAAAAAGGCACACAATGGCTTCTAAACTGCTAGTGATGTGCCAGGTTTTAAGGTAGCTAGACATTTTATGAGTTTTGTAACTATTTTTTAAACTGTAGTTACATATTTTCACACTTTCTGCTTCTTTCATTTCTAATGACTGGCCATCGCCCTGCACAAAATGTCAAATTGTCTCAGAACTTAAATAAAAAGGGAATAGTTACTAGATCTCTTGTTTTCCATCTTTAACACTCATATTTTCCCGTTCTCTAATTCTGATGATGAGGGCCAGATCTCTACTAGAGATAGAAATGGGTAATGAAAAGAAGCTCATTCCCAGCTACTATGAAAACTTCTTTTGGGGGTTTTTTTGAGTTGCCTATTAACCAGAATTCCTTTAACTGAAAGATAAACAATTTTGCATAAATAATTAAGATAGTATTACTCTAATGTTGTTGTTAATGTTATGTGTCATCCGAACCAACTCATAGCTGGTCATGCAGGAGATTTTCAGACACAGGAAACAACACAGGAAGAGACACCCATCCTTCTCCCACACAGCAGTTGATGGACCTGAACCATATTCCTTTGGGTTGGCAACAGAACTCCTTATCATTAAGTTACCAGAGCTCCCTAGATTTAAAGATTTCCAAAATGAAGAATTCAAGCCTAGAGAAAATAAAGCAGTCTAGCCACAAGGTTTGCTTTTTTTTCCAAATGTATTTAATTCAAACCCCAAAAAGGGAAAGGTTCTAAATTTTTAAAATAAAAAATTAAAATTAAAAAATTGCTCAAAAATCAAGCCATCAAAAAATTAAACCCCCTCCCTTAGCAATAAATACTGAACTGATATATATATATATACATGAGGCTCAGGAAGGAGGCAAGAACAGGAATCTGAGGGACTCTGTCCCATAGCAAGATCCCAACACTTCTATGAATTCAACGCTCTTTGCTAAAACAGAGAGAGCAATAAAAAGAGGCAGGAGAAACAGCAGTAAAATATGCAGCCCTGGATGGAGCTCAAACAAAAAAGAGAAAGAAGAGACACAGTGTTTCTTTTAGGCAGAGGAAGGAAGTCTTCATCTAAAACATCCCCAACTCCACCACAAGTTGAGTCACTGCACATGGCTGGTCCAGCCGCCAAGTCCGTTGAGCTTATCTTCTCATCTGTACTTTTAGCTTCTGAGTCAACGAAGGTCATTCACACTGAGGCCGAGATGCTACTGTGGCAGCAGCCTGACTGCTGGAGCACTGAGGCTTTCCATTCACCACTAGCAGGAGAGGTGTCTCAACCCGAACACTCGGGAAGGAATACTCCTAAAACAGACAGACACACAGAGGTTCAATACAGATTTTACCATGGAAGAAATTCTAGCATGGAGAGATACTACCTATAACTTTCACCCTTTCCCACTTAGAACATATCTATCCCTTACTCCCTTTTCTCAAAGTTTTCAATCTTCAAAAGGAAAATGTGGGCCAGACAGGGTATCAGCTGAGTCACAAAGAGAAGGGAACAATTATCTGATTCAAAAAAGAAAGGTTCCAGGTACTGCCTCACAAAAGGATGTCTCCAGCTTTCCCAAAAGCTGCCCTCCCCACAATGAATGTAGATAATCAGGCACACAAAGTGCTAGCCGGAGCAAGGAAAACAAACAGCAAGTGTTAGTGAGGCCCTCAATTAATCTGCCAACTATGAAATAAAGTTACTTCTCTCTTTTAATATCAACAAGAAAAAAACAAAAGGAGAAGTAAAACACTTTCCTAACTATGTAAGTTCATTTTACTAGTTCAAGTTGATTTTGCAAAGAATGTTTAAAAGACACACTAAAAAAAAAATCTGTTCCATTCAAAGTTTAAAAGGGCTCTTTTAAATCAAAGTAAGGAGGTAACTTAAAAAGAGTTTTTATAAGTTAGCTTAAAAATAACCCTAACAGGAATACGAATAAATGACAACACTGGCAACTTCTAAAAAGAATACAGTTGAGAAACATGAAAAAGTATTCCACTTCATCAACAGTCAAGAATTACATTAAATCATTCTTAATGCTATATTTTTTATATAAAATTAACAAGTAAAAATTTTTCAACACTCTTGGTACCAGCAGTCAGAAAATCAAAAGATGAACTGCAACAGAAAAAATCTGTCAGAGACCTCTCAAGAGAACTGAAGAGCAATGATGTCAGTCTGGAGACTAAGCTACACCAGTCCATGGTCTTCATAATTACTTCCTAACCATCAGACAGCTGGATGATGACAAAGGATGACAGAAAAAGAATCCATGCCTTTGAGTTGCAGTGCTGAGAAGAGTATTAAATATACCAGAGATTGCTAAGAGAACAAATAGACTCATCCTAGAGAGGGTGAAACCAGTCTACTCCTTGGGAAGTAAGGATTTTCAAGCTACAGCTGATATACTTTGGGCATGTTGCAAGGAGGAGACATCATGTTTGAAAGGATGTAGGGACAGTGCTAAAGAGGAAGACCGTGGATGATATGGATTGACTTAGTGACTGGCATAATGGGGTTAGGGGGGTCAGGGACAATAAAGTTGGCTCAAGATAGAAAAGGCTTCAGGGCTGTTGTACATAGTCTTCCTATGAGATGCAAGCAACTTAACGGCACATAACAAATATTCAAAGATTTCTACATAGAATTGGCAACCTGATTCATATTCTTGATATGAAATGACAGAACCTTCCAAAGAGTAATTTGGCAACATATATAAAAGACAGAATTCTGCACACCATTGGATCTAGAATTCTGCTTTAAAAACTCACTAATGGAGAAGAGTATTGAATGTACCATGGACTGCCAAGAAAACAAACAGATTCATCGTAGAGAGGATTAAACCAGACTGCTCCTTGGAGGCAAGGATTCTGGGGCTTCATCTGACATACTTTGGACATGTTGTAAGGAGAGACAGGTCTTTAGAGAGGGACATCATGCTGGGTAGAGTAGAGGGACAGCACAGGAGGGGAAGACCCTCTATGAGGTGGACTGATTCAGTGACTGGGGCAATAGGGATGGGTGTGTCAGAGGCAATGAGATTAGCACAGGATAGAGCACGGTTTAGGGCTGTTGTACATAGGGTCGCTATTGAGTCACAAACGACTCGACGGCACATAACAACAACAACAATGAAAATAATCATGGATATGGACAAATATACAAAAATGTTTACTATTTTTTATAACAGGGCAAAATCAGAAATAATCTAGATACAAGAACATCAAATTTTTTCTTAAGGACCAAATAATATATATGATAGCCTTTGTAGGCCATACAGTCTCTGTTACAGAACTTTTAAGCTTTGTCACCATAGTTCAAAATAGTTAACAAAAGGAGCTATGTTTAAAAAAAAAGCCATATTCCAATAAATTTTACATTTCTTATAATTCCCATGTGTCACAATGAATTATCTTTAATTTTTTAATCTAGTGAAAATGTAAAAATCATTCTTAGCTCACACACAACATAAAATGAGTTGTAGGCCAGATTTAATGGATGACCGACTCCTCATCTAGATGGTGAAGAAGTGTTGGAAACCTACCCTGTAAAGTGCCCTAGCACAGTGCCCTAGCACTCAGTTAAGTGTTCTGTCAATGTTAGCCATCCTAATCATTGCTATGACCAGCAATAACATGTACCAATTCAAAACACTGCTGTGGAATATGTAAAATTGTTGAGAAATATTCAGACATTTATATATAATAACCTACTTACAATTTAAAATCCTGTTGTGATTAGGTGTCATTGAGTCAAGTACAACTCATAGCGACCCCATACATATTAGATCTGAAACCTGTCACATCTTGTACCATCCTCATCATCTTTGCCACACCAGAGCCTGTTTTTACAATTACTATGTGAATCCATCTCATTGAAGGTCTTCCCCTCTTTCGTTGACCCTCCACTTTTCTGAGTATATCATCTTTCTCTAAAGAACTGGCTCCTCCTAACATCATGCCCAAAATATGTGACAGGAAGTCTTACCATTCTTCCCTCTAAGAGGCATTCTGACTGATTCAGGTTTTTTTGGCAGTCCATGGGGTATTTAGTGCTCTTCGGCAGTATCACAAGTCAAAGGTATCAATATCAACATACTTATAAAATGAAAGAAAGACTGGGAGATAGATAGATAGATAGATAGACAGACAGACAGACAGACAGACAGACAGACAGACACTATATATACAAAGCTTTTAACATTTTAATGATAGTTCTTTATCTATTTCTCCTTAGTAATAGTTTCCCTTTTATTCCTATAATATTAAAAATTTATAAACTTGGGTCTAAATCCAGAGCCTTTGAAAGGTGATAAAATTCTAAGCTTTACTCACCTTTCCCCTGTGCTGAATTCGGTGAGGTCGAAGGTTGGGCTCAGGGATGGCCACGGAGTCCCCAATGAGCACTCCCCAGCTCTGTACCATGTTATATACCATTACTGCATAGCAAGGTCCATCTGAATCTACCAGGCCAAATGTACTGCCAGGTTAAGATGGGTTAAGAAAAAAAGGGGAATATATGCAAGAGAGAAAAACAGAAATGGAGGTTTTAAAATACGAGCAAATTAAATGAAGACTTTTTTAGTTACTTATTCAAAACCTAAGATAAGACTCCATCACCCATTATGTATGTCTAACTCAAGTACTTTAGGTTGTACATATTTCTAGAGATCATACTCAAGATTCAACAGTCCTTCTTTGTCAAAAACGTGGTACAAACACACAGAATCCATTTAATAAGCATTAATGATGAACTAGTACAAAATTTTACAAATCAAATACTATTCCTGGATTATCAATTTAACTCTCTTATACTTCTCTTATACCAACAATTCTTTGACATTTACATATTCTTTTAATTTTTTAAAGCCACAAGCTTTCACTGAATACCTACTACATGTCAAGTATGGTATCAACTCATGAGTGAGTTTAAAGTCTAGCAGGAGCCAAACAATGTTACTTACAGTATGATATGATGTGTACTAGAACAGTATTCTCCTTGTGTAATGAGATTGAAGTTGAGCTATAAAAGCCAGTGAGGAAATTTCTAAATGAAAACTGGAAAGCTAGAAGATTTCCTGGAGGAACTGACCCTCAAATAGAATCTTAAATGTTGACAAATTAGCTAGGTTAAAACAAGAAAATCTAACCCTCACTGGAAATTTTCTTTAAAAAATAAATAAAACTCTACAGGATCAAGGCAGAAACTGACTTGAAGAGGCAGCACAGAACTTCCTGAAATGATACTAATATTCTCTAGTTTGATAAACTTGGGTTAAATATGTCAAAACTCAACAAATGGAAACATTTCATTATTTGAAAATTTTCTATCAACAAAAGAAACTGCAAGCAAATACTGAGCCGAAATGATTTTATGCTTAACTATTGGAAGAAAAATACAAGAATTACTGCCATTTACTTCAAAAGGTATAAAAATAAATTAATGGATGAATAGTAAGTACATAGACAGGTATGTGATAAACTAAGTACAATAAAAAAATTTTATTGTAATATTGGGAGTGATAAGCTCTACATATACGGTCACTGTAAAATTCTTTCACCTCAGCTCTATGTTTAAAATTTTATAATAAAATGTTGAAAGGGAGTTCTGGTGGTCTAGTGGAAAGAATCTGCACTGCAATCTCATAGGTGCATGGTTCAAATCTACCAGTTGCTCCACTGGAGAAGGAGGGGCAATATCCTCCTGTACAGGTCAGATCCCTTTCGACAGTACAAAAGAAAAATAAATAGGAAGGGAGGGAGGGAGGGAGGGAGGGAGGAAGGAAGGAAGGAAGGAAGGAAGGAAGGAAGGAAGGAAGGAAAAAATAAAATTTTCACGGTCATAATTAGCTATGGTCAAGAAGGGTAAAGGACTAAAAGAAAAAGAAAAGGAGCATAAAATCAGCTGTTGTGAAGTCATAACCAGAACAAAAGGCCCATGTTTGAAATTGACAGATAATGATGTATCAAAAAAAAAAAAAAAGATGTAAAGAAGCAAATCAAGCAAGAGTTCCAACTCTATTACAAAACTGCAAAGTGCCAAGAAAAGATTTTAAATAAAAGAGAAGCATCATCAGATTTATATCTTTAAAATATTTCACTGGCGGCGAGCTCTGGTGGCCTAGTGGCAGGAAACTGTACTGCAATCCCAGAGGTGCGTGGTTCAAATCCACTGGATGCTCTGCTGAAGAAGGAGGAACAATTGCTTCCTGTACCAGTCAGATCCAATTTGACAGTACACACATAAAAAGTTAAAAAAAAAAAAAAATTTCACTGGCAGTGTGGAAGGCACTTGCAAAAAATATGGCCCCAGGAATCGATTGATTTGTTTGAATTGACAAACACAGCTTTGGATGCGTGCATCAGTCTATGCCAGGATCCACAAATCACCCGGAGCTATCAGGCGAGCTGTTGAGGAACTAACCTGGCAGGAGAAAGGCCTGTAGGATCTTATCTGTGTTTACTGGGGCATTGCTGATTACCCGGGAGAGCACCTAAGGG
>NW_006399776.1:19284507-19301841 GCF_000299155.1 Elephantulus edwardii
AAAAAAAGAAATATGTTTCATATACATTTCAATGGATAATTTTTCAGATCACCACTCCATTTTTCTAAGATACTTCTGGGTGGACTTGAACTCTCAACCTTTGGATTAGCAGCCAAGTACATCAGTCATCTGCACCACCCAAAAGACTTCAAATACAAAGTAGCAGGGACAAAAAGTAAACATACAGAACTTAGGAAATCCGTCAATATAGGACAATGGAAAAACTTAGAACAACTTTTTTTAACAACTTTCTGAAGTCTAAATTAAGTGACTTAGTAACGATACTGTGATTCACTATTAGTAAATACAGGAGGGAGAAGCAGAGTTAAAGGAAAAGATGATGAGATTAAGTTTGAACCCAGTAAATTAAGGATTTCTGGTTGGAACCCATAGGCAATTGGTTAAGGGGAGCCTAAAGGTCAGGTTTGGGCTGGAAGATGTACCTATGTATATATTCAGGAAGCAGTCAAAGTCCAAAAACATATAAAATAAACAGGAATGAGAATCTACACATGAAATAGCAAAGAATTGTCCACTTCAGGCACATCATCTCAAACACACCTGAATTCAGAGCAAATACTGCAATCTAAAGCAGAACTCTCCTGGGGAACCCATCAAAGCTCAGAAATCTGCACAAAAGATGTCAAAAAGCAACTATTGTCAAATGATCAAAACTGGCACCTATTTGCCACACAAGATGGAAAGAAATGATGACAAGGACAAAAAACAAGACTCCCAGGAATCTAACATTTAAAAATCAATCAGAAGCAACAACAATCTGGAACAGGAGGTGCACTGCAGAGTGGAATGGGGGAGGAGGAAGGGAAGAATATGTGCAACAGCAAACAAAAACATTTATAAAAAAAAAAAAAGTCAATCCAAACAAGTGAATCAAAGGAGCAACAAAAGATAATGGGACATTCTACTCTGACATACATGCAGTCAGTCAGTCAAAATGAGCCAAAATCAATTTGAAAGCAACTGGCTGAACCATTTAGATAATACCTGCTCATGGGGCAGCCACAGAAGGGAAGAATTCAGTACTATGGCAAACTAACAATGCACTCAGCTGTCAGCGAAAGGTCAGATTAGTTCAGAAAGGTAAAAAAGAAGAAAAGAGACACTCACAAGGGGACTTTCTCCTCCGTGGTAAGGCTAAAGACCACCTTTCCCAGGACCACAGAACCACTGTTCACACCAGGCTGCAGCAAACTCAATGGCTTCAGCTCCAGTGTCACCTTCTGCCCAGAGGCTGACTGATAATGTCCATCACCACAAGGACCAAGGTGGGCTGGACGCAAGTTTCCTAGCATGCTCTTCAACTTTTTGGCCTTTACTTTTCCCTGCAAAAAAAGAAAGAGACAAGAAGCTAGAAACAGTCACCCTCCTTGAATCTATCCTCTCTCACCCACCTACCTCTACCACTATTTATGTCTGTCTATTCTAGTCTTGTTTTACTGACTCTACCCAAAAGAAGTTGCTGTTGTTATTTTTAGGTGCTGTCAAGTGGCATACCACTCATCGAGACCCTATGAACAAAAGATCTGCACCTTGTTCTATCCTGTGTCATCCTCACACTTCCCGACACATAAGAACCCACTGCAGCAATCACCGTGTCAATCCACCTGGTTGGAGGGTCTTCCTCGCCTTTGTCAACCCTCCATCCTTCCCAGCAACATGTTCTTCTCCAAGTGATAGCCCCTCCTAGCAAGATGCCCAAAGTATGTGAGGTAAAATTATTCTTGCCTTCAAAGAGCGCTCCAGCTGCACCGTCTTGAAGACATATCTGTTTGTTTCTTTTGGCTGTCCATGGGATGTTTAGTGCTCTTCTCCAAAACCATAGCTCAAAGGCGTCAATTCTTTTTCTGTCATTTTTATTCACTGTCTAGCACTCAGATGCATAGTAAATGATCATAAAGGCCATGGCCTGAATCAGATGCATTACTACTCAGTAATTTGGAGAGGTCCCCAACTGCAGATTTTCCCACTGCAATGTGTCTCCTGATTTAACTGCAGATTTTCCCACTACAATGTGTCTCCTGATTTCCTGACTGCTGGTACCAAGGGTGTTAATTGTGAACCCAAGCAAGATGAAGTCATCGATATTTTCAATCTCTTCATCCATTATGATGGTCACAGTGGGTCCGATGGTAAAAAATTTTGTTTTCTTGAGAATGAGATGTAATCCATAATGAAGGCTGCATGCCTTAATCTTCTGCAACAAGTGCTTCAAATCCTCCTCACTTTCAAGCAAGCAAAGCTGTGTCATCTGCATAACACAGGTTATTGATATGTCTCCCTCCAATCTTGATGCCACATTCCTCTTCAAAGAGTGCAGCTTCTCAAATAATTTGCTTAGTATACAAATTGGAAAGGTATGGACAAAGAAACAACCCTGACACACTCCTTAATTTGAAACCATGCAGTGTTCTCTTGCTTGATCTGTTTGCACAACAGGCAGGTATAAATTTCACATAAGCCCGATTAAGTATTCCAAGTTCCCATTCCTCTCAAAATCAGCCACAACTTATTATGATCCACACAGTCAAATGTCTTTTCATAGTCAATAAAGCACAAATAGATATTCTTCTGATATTGTTTCTTTTCAGCCAGGATCCATTTGACATCAGTAATAACATCCCTAGTGCCAGGGCCTCTTCTAAATTCTGCCTGAACTTCTGGCAGTTCCCTATCTATGTACTGTTCTGGTTTTTTTTTTTTTTAACGATCTTCAGCAGTATTTTGCTTTCATAAGATATTAATGATATTGTTTGATAGTTTTCACATTCTATTGGGTCATCTTTCTTGGAAATGGAAACAAATATGGACCTTTTCCAATCCATTGGCCAAACAGCTGTCCTCCACATTTCCTGGCATAGACTGTTGAATGCATCCAAGTTTGCACCTGTTAACTGAAATAAGTCAACTGGTATTCCATTGGCTCCTGGGCCTTATTTTTTGCCAATGTCTTCGATGAAGCTTCCACTTCCTCCTTCATTACCAATGGCTCCTGTTCATATGGTATTTCCTGAACTTTTTCTGGTACAGTGATTCTATGCTTTCCTTCCATCTTCTTTTGATGTTTTCTGAGTCATTGACTACATTGCCCATAGCACCTTTCAATATTGTGACTTGAGGTTTAAATTTGTTTTTCAGTTCTCAGCTTGAGAAATGCAGAGCAAATTCTTCCCTTTTTATTCTCCAATTCCAGCTCTCTGCACATTCCATTATAATACTTTGCTTTGTCCTCTTTTACTCTGGCACGTTTTCCTTTTGTTTTGGCTTATCAATACTCCAGTGAAATGTAGAGAGTCTCTTCTGACATCCATTTCTATTTTTTCTTTCTCTTCTGTTTTTGTAATGATCTTCTGCTTTCCTCATGGATGATATCCTGGATATCATCCCATAACTCGTTTGGTCTTGGTGCCTCAAATCTATTCCTAAGATGACCTTAAAATTCAGATGGAATTAATTCAAGATCATACCCTGGTTCCTGTGGACTTACTTTAATTTTCTTTGGCTTCAATTTGAACTTGCATATGAGTAACTGATAATCTGACCCAGAGTCCACCCCAGCCTAGTTTTGACTGCTGATATTGAGCTTCTCTAACTATTTCTTCCACAAATGTCATCAATCAGATTCCTATGCAGCCCATTAGGTGAGATTCATGTGTAAAGTCATTTGTGTCTTTTTAAAAGGGTATTTCCAATGAATAAATCACTGTAAATACAAAATTCAACCATTCTATTTCCAGCCTCATTTCTACCACCAAACCCATATTTTCCAACTACTGTTCCTTCTACGCTGTTTCCCACTTTTACATTCCAGTCACCAATTATCACTAATGCATCTTGATTATATGTTCGGTCAATTTAGGACTGCAAGATTTGGTAAAAATTCTCAATCTTCCTCTTTGGCTCCACGTACAGGAACATATATTTGAATTAACAGTCATATTAATGGGTCTGTATGTGTACGGATATTATCCTATCATTCACAACATTGTATTTCTGGATAGAACTTGAAATTTATTTTTTTTTTTACTATAAAGCAACACCATTCTTCTGATTTTCATTCCCTGCATAATATACCATATGATTTTCTGATTCAAAGTGGCCAAGGCTGGTCCATCTCATCTCCCTTATCTTAGCATGTTGATGTTCATGAGTTCCATTTTTTTTTATTAATTTTTTTAATTTTTTTTAATTTTATTAATTTTAATGAACATTTACAGAGATTTTGGATTTCCATTCATTCATTGTTGAACTTTTCTCCTGCCCAGCCTTCCCGCCCCAGTTCGCTCTGCTCTTTGAAAAGTAAAAGAATTCTTTCTTTGGTAAACAATCCCCCCGCACCCCTCTCAGCGACCCGATTACACTCCACTATGCAACTTTAATTCTGGACTCCTGTGATAACCATAATACCCTATCATATATCGCTTTTAAATTATTATCTTCCTCATCTGTTTCAATGCAGTATACATAATTTATCCCGTTTTTCTCAGTCTTGCCCCAACCCTGATGTCAGTCCCATTCTACAACAGTGGCATGATGCAGTATTTGTCCTTTTGTGACTGAGATACTTCACTCAGCATAATGTCCTCCAGGCTCACCCATTTTGAATAATATTACATGAATTCCTTGTTTTTCAATGCAGCATAGTATTCCATTGTGTGAATATACCACAGCTTCCCTATCCATTCATTTGTTCATGGGCACTCAGGTTGTTTCCAACTCCTTGCTATTGTGAACAAAGCTGCAATATACATGGGTGTGCATATATCTGCTTGGATGTCAGTTATGGTCTCTTTAGGGTATATTCCCAGCATTGGAACTGCTGGGTCAAATGGTATCTCTATTTGCAACTTTCTGAGAAAGCGCCACACCACTTTCCACAGTGGTTGCACCATTTTACACTTCCACCAACAGTAAATAAGGGTTCCAGTTTCTCCACAACCTCGCCAGCATTTGTTGCTTGCTGTTCTGTTAAATTTTGCTATTCTGACTGGGGTGAGATGATATCTCATACTTGTTTTGATGAGTTCCATTTCATTTTTAACAATTTCCAGTTTTCCAACATTCAAGCTATGTACATTCCATGTTTCAATTATTAAATGATGTTTGTTATCGTTCCTCCTCATTTCAACTGACTTTCAATCTGGGACCTACCACTACAGTACTACTCCTACTATCCTCACTCCTTTAGTGTTCACAGAGTTTTCAAAGACCTGTTACTTAGGAAGTAAGTAGCCCATCCTGCTTCCTAGCCCAAAAAAAGGAGTATGATCAAGTCCTTTAGTTGTCTTTACCTTGGTCTCAAGGAGGCTGGTTAATCTATCCAGGAATTCCAGAAGCTGTTGCTCTCGCTGCTGGGGCTCTGGCCAGGCAGGGTCCAGTGCTGCTGCGCGTGAGAAGCCCTCCAGTGCCTCCTGGTAATTCTCTTCATATTTATGCAACTGCACAGAAAGTAACCAACAACTCCCCAATTTCAAGTGTATTTAACATAAACTATGTCACTGGGAGTAAAGACACAAGGGCCAGGAATCTAGAGTAATAATCAGTTTTCCTTCTTAATCCAACCATGAACAATCTAGAGCTGGCCACATCTTACAAGCTTCCATCGTGGCCAAACTCAAAGCAGAAATATACTCAAAGAAGTTAGCTCTCAAACTCTAACGTAATTAAGTTGTATATAGTGAGTCATTTTATTTGTGCATATATAATTAACACTTGGAGTTCTCCCTCCCACCTCTTCAGTCCTCTCCTTTGCCTCCACTGACTCCAACACATACTGAAGCCAAAGTGAACAACAGTTTCTGAGAAATAATTTGGCTTTCTACTAGCAGTTTGTACCCACTGTCTATAGGTATATTCAGTTATATTCACAGGGTAAGGCCTAGGTGTCTGTCTTATTTGACCTTCAGAATAACAACCCGTCCTCCACAGGTCTTACCGTAGCCCTGTTGAGATGAAGATCAGGGTTGCTGGAAGCTGTCCTGTCGACCTTCTCCTAGAGTAGGATTAAAAAGATCATCAGAAGATCCTGTCTCAGTCTGAAGGGTGGCTATACTCTATAGATCGCAGAGACCTCCTCTCTCTAGAAAAATGTTATGTTTCTTATAGCAACTGCTTGTGTGGCATACAGTTACCAATAAGTACAACACAAAACCTCACCCAAAAAAGTTTCCTCAGTCCATGAAACCTCAGTAATGGATGGTAGGGTTTTTGCACATGGAAATTTAAAATATAATTACATAATTACAATTTGTGCACACAATATTAGAAAGATTAAAAAGTAGTATTTTTAAAATGTTTAGTGAGATGTTAATATAATCAAAGAGTGACAAAAACAATTTCAACTTGGCTTGTTCCCAGACACATGCAGATTCTCATTCCTACCTCTAACCACCCCTAAAACATATCCTTAAAGTCAAATGCTGATACTCTAATTACAGTGTGCTCAGGCAGGATAATTCTGCTCGCCAAAACTGAGGAGGACTTGAGGCACTTGCTGAAGATGACCAAAGATTGCAGCCTTCAACATGGAATGCATCTCAAAAAGAAAGCAAAAATCCTCACCACTGGGCCAATAGGCAGCATCACAATAGATGGAGATAAGATTGAAGTTGTTAATGATTTCATCTTGCTCAGATCCATAATCAACACCATTGGTATCAGCAGTCAGGAAATCAAAAGACAATTTCCATTAGGAAAGTCTGTTGTCAAGGCCCTTTCCAGAGTGCCAAAGGGCAACTATTTCAGTCTAGAGACTAAGGTGAGCCTGAACTAAGTCATGGTCTTCTCAACTGCTTGCTATGCATCTGAGAACTGGGCAATGACTAAGGATGACAGAAGCATCAATGCCTTTGAGTTGTGGTGCTGCAAAAGAATACTGAGAACAGCATGGACTGCCAAGAGAACAAACCAGTCTGTCCTGGAGAGGCTGAAACCAGATTACTCTTTAGCGGCAAGGATTCTGAAACTCCACCTCACATACTTTGGTGGGCATATTGTCAAGAAGAACCTGTCCTTGGAGAAGGACTTTATGCTTGGGTAGAAGGTCAAGTGCCAAGAGAGGAAGACTCGGGATGAGATGGATTGATACAGTGACTGTGGCAACGGGGTCAGGTGTGTCAGAGATGGTGAGGTTGGCTCAAGATAGGGAAGGGTTCACAGTCATTGTTCATCGCCTCACTATCAGTTATAGTCGACTCAACAGCACATAACACGTAACACATGCAGAATCAATACTTAAACCAAGAGGCAGTCATTCAAACAGAACAGGAGAATACTGTGTGGTTTAAAATCAAGAAAGGTATTCATTAAGGAAAGTCTGCTGTCAGGGACCTCTCCAGAGTACTGAAGAGCAATGATGTCAGTCTAGAGACTAAGTGCACCTGGTACAGGCCATAGTCTTCCCAATTACTGGCTGTGCATCAGAAAGCTAGACAATAGCTAGGGATACCAGAAGAAGGACTGATGACTTTGCGCTGTGGTGTTGGAGAGTACTGAATATACCATGGACTGCTAAGAGAACAAACAGGTTTGTCCTGGAGAGGGTGAAACCAAGCTGCTCCTTGGAGGCGAGGAGTCTGAGGCTTCGTCTGACATACTCTGGGCATGTTGCAAGGAGAGACCAGTCCTTGGAGAGGGACATCATGCTTGGAAGGGTGGAGGGACAGTGCTAGAGAGGAAGACCCTCGATGAGATGGATTGATTCAGTCACTGAGATGGTGGTGGTAGGTGTGTCAGAAATAATAAAGTTGGCAGAGGGTTAAACAGGGTTCAGAGCTATTGTACATAGCGTTGGTATGAGTCGCAAGCTACTCAACGACACAGAACAACAACTCCATACTATGCAAAAAATGACAGCAATAAAGAATGATGTCTTGAAACACGGAACGATATAGAAAAACCTTAAAATCATTATGCTGTGTGAATTAAGTAAGTCTAAAAGGTCAAATTACATTAATCCATTTATGTATCTGGAAGGGCAAGTGAATACAGATCTATTTAGTAGATGTTTTACCAATGATTACTAGAGACAGCAAGAGGGAGGAGGAGGAAAAGGATTCATTGCTTAGAAAGCTTCTATTAAGTGTGGGAGGAGAATGTGAAATGTATACTCGTGATGGTTATACAACACAATGGCCAAAATGAACATCATATGAGGTGAAGAATGGTGAATGACAAAAGTTTTGTTAAATAAATGTCAACTACAATTAAAACAACAACTTAATGCCAGATTTTATACATAAGATTGTTGAGTCAGAACCTCCAGTGGGTTTTTAGAAGTAGCAGACAGTAGATCTTACATCTAAGTGTGGACTTTTGTTATTTGAAAAATTCTGCTTCCCAATAAATTATAAAATGCTTCAAGAGGATATAATGGCAAGTGAAGCAATTCCCTATGTCAGGTAAATATTCAAAACCAAGTTCACTGCCATTGCGTTGAAACCAAGTCCTAGCTGACCCATAGCAGGTTTTCAGATGCTGTAAATTGCATGAGAACCGACTGTCCACCTTCTCCCACAGAGCTACTCATGGATTCAAGGCACCTGCCTTTCAGTTGACAACATAAATCCTTACCAACTAGGCTACCAGAGCTCCCTCCCAGGTGAAGGAGAGAGGTTAAATAAAGTGCTTAGGAAGTCAACAAGAATCTTTTCATGAGTAACAGGGCAATGCTTAAAAAACACACCTGTTAGTATTAATACAATGCTGCTAAAAGCAAATCATGAACTCCAGTGAATCAATTCCTAAGAAACGATGGAGAAGGGACTACATGCTGCTACTTTTTAGAGTAAGGACAATCTAAAGTCATAAAACTGAATGATTAATCAAGGAGAGCACTTAATTTGAAGAGCCAATAAACCTCAAATACAGTCACCACTCATCAGCCAGTGTAAGGTATGCCTGTTGTCATAATGCTAAACAGGCTTCAGCATACCTTCCAAACTAAAACACTCTATACAAAAAGTCCTGACAAGTGACTTCCAAAAAAAATTACCCAATAAAAACTCAATGGATCAAAACAGCCCAACTCCACACCAATCACTGTTATTGTCATTGGTGTAATAGTTAAGTGTGTATAGGTGCAGGATTGAGGGCCATTTCACTCAGGGACCAACTGAATGCACCTAAAAATAAGTAGAATTTTCTCTTTTTATTTAAAAATGTACACTAAGATGAATAAATAATATTTTAATGGAATGTTTGTTCCCATTAAAAATGATGCACTTTCTCTCTGCCCGGGGTGGGCTGCCCTCGGCCCTCTGCCTGGGGCGAGCCGTCGCAGCCCTCTGCCCAGGGTGGGCTGCCCTCGGCCCTCTGTCCGGGGTGAGCCGTCGTGGCCTTCTGCCCGGGGAGAGCTGCGCTTGGCCCCCGGCTCGGGGTGAGCCGTCGCAGCCCTCGGGAGCGGGAGGGCGGGCAGCTGTGACCCAGGACCACCGGTGGGGTGATGGGGCGTCCTCCCTTCCCCCCTTTGTATCTGTGCCCCTGTTTGGCATGAAGAAGCCAGAGAGTCGGCATCCGGTTCCCAGATCAATGGGACAGTTGGTTTAATTACTGTTGGAGGGTGCTTGTCATTCCTCTGTGGCATCTGGTCCCCACTGGACCCTCATTATTTCCTTCGCCTGCTCCCCCCCACCGACCAAGCTGTGCGGCTCTGCAGCTGCATCCTGGCCCATCCTCGCCCTTCTGCCCCCAACCCTCACCTCCTTGTACCCCCAATATGTTTTTCCCAGTTAAAAAAAAATATTTAATAAAAAACAAAAATGATGCACTTTCTGAGGTGAGTTCTGTGACCTGGTTATACATGCCTGTGAGAGAACACAAGCAGCGCTCTAGGACTAAGACACTACACTACAAATGCTGCTACTACTCAAGTTTTAAGAGCAATAAGGAGCCTCTACAAATAAAGATTAGCAAACCCACATATGTTGCATGGAGGCAAACAGTGCCCAGGCTGGCTAAAAGAAAGAGAATGCCCTTGCTTCTGTTGCTGCCTCTATTGCTCTGGCCTAGAGGACCACAAATACTTACAGCCTGGGCATAGGCACTGAGGGCTTGCTGGGAGATCTTAGGGCACTGGCCAGTATTGAAGTAAAGAGAAAGGTATGCATTCCCCAGGATATCTGGAAGAGAAATAGAAAGTGAGTAAGAGACCAATATCAAGGTATGAGCTACTTTGATCACCGTCAAGTCTATTTGAAAAGCTTCCTATCTTACACAAATCAATAGATAACATGACATTTAGTATACTCAAAATTCCACTGAGCTAAATATAGACCCAATTAACAAATCTGAACAGACTATACAAATCTTTGTCTTGCTTACATGAGGATGTAAGCCTTCTTTCCTGGGCCAAAAGATCCCAGAATAGAGGTTTATCAAAGTACCTTTAGGGCATCCTCAAAACAAAGATGGCTTGGTTTTTAACCCCAGAGTCAGAATCAATAGGTGGTGGTTTCCAGAGCACTCTAGTGTGCAGCCATGGCTGAGAACCACTGTCTAGAAATGGCTAGAGGTCTTGTAAGAGCACTCACACCAGGAGCGACCATCATGGACATCCATCTGCACAGCCAACTTGGCCTGCCGGACACTGTCCATGACATGGCGAGAATGGTCGTCTTCACTGTCGGTCCTCAACTGGCGAAGCACCATTGACAGGTTTTGCAGGGAGACTTTATTCATGCACTGCAAATGGAGAAGATGTTTGCTCAGCCTTCCCATTCATCTCCTCTTTCCAGCACTACTGTGGCTTCAGTCTTCTAAATCTAATTCATCTTTATTCTTGCGGCCATCTGCACCTTACACCATGCACTAGGACAAATCTGCCTGTTATCTGCTCTCCACTTCCCATCTGCAATGAATCTGATCCTGTCCCCTTCTTTCTCAGTTCCCTATCCCTTCATGCAGATCTGCCCCCTCACTCTTCCTCCCTTTGGATCCTGTTCTCTTGGTTCCAATTCAGCTCTATTCTGGTATTCAAGTCTTTGGAGAAGAGACCAGAAAAGTCCCATCCTTCCCATGTGCATTATCTGAGGAGACAACAGGTAGCTCACATGGGTAAGAGCTCCTGAGAAGCAGGTGTGGGCCGCTGCAACATCCCCTTTCTTCCAGTACACTTCACCCAGCTGGTTCCAGGCTTCTACCAGCTCAGGCTCCAGCTTCACAGCCTTTGAGAGAAGCTCCTCAGCCCTAAGGCTATAGTCACAAGTCACATTCAATGCCTTCCCTGTTAGCATCAGAACCTGAGCATTGCCCTGGACAGAACCTAGGAGAGAAAAAGAAAGGAAAATGGGAAAAACAGTCAGTCCTTCAGATATGAGAGATAAGGGCACTATCTCTCAAAGAAATAACTCCATGCCAACTCTAGGAAAAAGCTGAAGAAAATATTTACACATATTGGGTAACGAGGTAACAAAGAGAGCACTAGCCAGCCATTCATCTGAGGGGTTTCCAGTCTGGTGAAAAGAACAAAGAAGGTACTGAAAAAGTAAAACAATAAATGAAAAGGAGTTCATGATTTAAGACCAATGAATCTGTTTTAAAGAATTAGGGAAAAACAACTATGAGATATCATTTCACCCCAGTCAAAATAGCAAAATTTAACAGAACAGCAAGCAACAAATGCTGGCGAGGTTGTGGAGAAACTGGAACCCTGATTCACTGTTGGTGGGAGTGTAAAATGGTGCAACCCCTGTGGAAAGCAGTATGGCGCTTTCTCAAAAAGTTGCAAATAGAGATACCATTTGACCCAGCAATTCCACTACTGGGAATATACCCTGAAGAGACCATAGCTGACATCCAAGCAGATATATGCACACCCATGTTTATTGCAGCTTTGTTCACAATAGCAAGGAGGTGGAAACAACCTAAGTGCCCATCAACAAACGAATGGCTAGAGAAGCTGTGGTATATTCGCACAATGGAATACTATGCTGCATTAAAAAACAAGGAACTCATGCAATATTATTCAAAATGGTTGACTCTGGAGAACATTATGCTGAGTGAAATATCCCAGTCACAAAAGGACAAATATTACATGATGCCACTGTTGTAGAATGGGACTGTCCTTGGGGCTGGGGAGAGACTGAGTAAGATGGGTTCAATAATGTGTACTGCACTGAAACAGAGGAGGGAGAGAACCGTTTAAAAGAGAGATATAACTGGGTATTTCTGTCATCACAGGAGACTAGAGCGAGGGCTACATGGTGGAGGGGACCTGGGGGAGGGTTTGTAAAACAATGAAAGAATCTTTTCTTTTACTTTTCCATAATTTTTAGACTCATGTACTTATAACTTGTTAGTCAAAATTGTGTCTTCTAGGTTGCAACACCCCCATGATACATCTTCAAGGATATGAACATGTACAGCCAAGCACAATCAATAAGAGTGCATCTAAATTCCAAAATCAATCTCCATAAAAGTCTATGTGTTTCCTACTGCCAAAGGGGCCCTTTAGAGTAGTGAGAGAAGATCTTCACCCTGAAACCCACAGCGTCCCTTTTCAGCAGGAAGTAGTTAAGAGAATACGCCATCCCCTCTTCCTTATGACTCAGAGTGAAGTCTCTCTCAGGGAGGAGTGATAGGGAATGGCAAAGGATACACTGACAAAGAAGATTAATCAGAACTGGCTTTGACAAGCACTGTGGCATTTGGAAAGAACAAACTGGGAGGAGGGTAGAGAGAATAGTGCAACAATGAATGAGTGGAAGCCCAAAATCTCTGTAAATGTTTATGAAAATTAATAAAATATAATTATAGAAAAAAAAAAGAATTAGGGAAAAGAAGAGGCCTTCCTCTTCTTTTAGCTTAGAACAGTGTGCAGTGTGCAAACAAAGATGCTGAGGCAGACATTCGTGTGCCAGGTTCACAAAGAAATGGAAATACATCAGAGGCAGAGATTCCTCTGTAAATACGTAATCAGAGACAAGTTTATAGAAAAAAGAGTGAGATGATAGAGACACGAATATCAGGTTAAGGGGTTTAAACTTCTGTTAATCAATAGCACAGCCTTCGAAGACATTTGGTCAAAGAAACAGGAAGCAATTAAGTGAATAAAATGATGTTTAGAAAAAAGTATATAGTAGAAAAGTACATGTTGAAAAGTTGGCAGTTTGAACCAATTGTTACTTTGATGCAAAGACATAAGGTAGTCTGCTCTGCGAAGAATTTACAGCCTCAGGAACCCAAAGGAAGCCTGCGATCAGTCAAAATTGACTCGATGGCAACAGTTTTTGGGGTTGCTGGTTTACAAAGATAACCATAACTATATATAACTATATATATATATATATATATACACACACACACACACACACACACACATATATATATGGTTATATATGTTGATCAGAAAACAAACAAAAGAATTAGATGTAGAAAATTAGTTTAATAAGAACACAGTTTAAGCAACAGGCATGCTTTTATTCTATGGCATTTGTTACATACAAACTTTAGGAAAAGTAGTTTAAAACTAATAGGTCACCACCCTAAACAAGAACCCTTGGAAGAAATATTCTATTATATCATCCACAGCCATCACTGCAGACAGAAAGCAAATCTCTATAATGTCTAGGTGAAGGTAGGGAGGGGATGCACTCTTCTGGAGCTCATACCCACTACTTCCTCCATCTGCTTCAGTGTGTTCTCCATCTTCTCCTGAACATCCTGTTGCTTCCTCCCAGCATCCTCAATACTATGTGTCTCAAAATAGCAGTCTCGAAATGAATAGAGCTGGTCCACCAGTTCCTAGGAAGTGAAAGGATAGTCTATCATTAAGTAGAAATACAAGGAAATTTGAGATTGGCCAATCCACACCAGTCTTGACCCAAAGATACTGACTCCTTATGTTATTTGGGAATGACGCAATAGGCAAGTGATCAGGCCTATCAAAATGCCACAAATGCTGAAGAAGCCAGTGTTCCAGGCCACTCTCACGTTGTCTGTCCCATGCCAGGTTCTCTCACTGTCCCAGGAGGGCTTCTAAAATAACTAACCTACCAAAACTGGAAAATCAAAAACATTTTACTTTACAACTTGAGATAAATTAAAAAATTAACAAGAACCTACCTGGTTCTGGTCTCCAAAGAAGAAAACTTTGCACTTTACTTAAACATAAACCTCCTAACAGAACAATTTCATCACTGATTTTCCTATGTTGATATTTGAATACACAATGGAGCTCTGTGAGTACAATAAGCATGTGAGAAAAGCAATGTTTTCCATTATGAACAAATCAACTTAAGCTTAGCTCATTATTTTTGCCATTTTTGCAGATTTTTTAAAAAATTGTATTGGTGGTTTTGGTTTTTTGTTTTTTTATTTTGTATTGTGTTTTTTTTTTTTCAATATGGTTAAGTCATCTCCTGGCCCTCTCGCATTCTTTGCAAATAGGCATTCTCTTTCCATCTTTACATGCTTTGCCACTGAGTCTCCCTATGCAAAAACTTTTCCTAGACCTGAATAGCAGTCTCTCTCAAATTGCTGTTGAGTTGGAATCGACTCCTACCTAACCCAGTACCTAACTGGATGAGGCTGTAAATCCATTTTTCTCCCATAGTATAGCTAGTAAGTATGACCTACCTGCCTTTGGCAGCATAACTCCCTATGCACTAGGCCATCAGAGCTCTCTGAGTAGCAGCTGTTGTTGTTTTTGTTAAGTGTTGTCAAGTCTCACAGCTGACCTCCCCCAAGCAGGTTTAGAGCGACTGTAAATCACACAGAAGATGGCCCAGTTGTCTCCCATTCAGCAGTGGGTGTATACTACTCACACTGTGCAACTCCTTGCCCATTAGGCTACGAAAGCTTCATCTAGTTGCAGTTATTGTTATTGTTAGGTGCCATCAAGTCAAGTACGACTCATAACGACCCTATGAGCAAAAGATCTGAACCCGGTCCTGTCCTACACCATCCTCACACTTCCTGACACACAAGAGCCCATTTCAGCAGTCACCGTGTCAAGGTACCTCGTTGAGGGTCTTCCTCTCCTTCGCTGATCTTCCACCCTTCCCAACATCATGTCCCTCTCCAAGAATAGCACCTCCTAGTAATATGTCCAAAGTCTGTGGGGCAAAGCCTCATCATGCTTGCATTCAAAGAGCACTCCAGCTGCACCCTCTCCAAGACATATTCAAAGAGCAGCACATAATCTAATCTCATCAAGTCTTATCAAGTACCTCAACAACTCACCCCAAATCCATTCACCTGACTTCATTCAACTATACTTACTGGTGGTATCAGATTATTAAGTACACTACAACTCACAGCGACCTTATGACCTTGCTTAGGCACCATCCTCAAAATTTTGCTTTGGTCAAGTCCACTGTCAAGAACTTCTCCAAAATACTAAAGAATAATGATGTCAGTTTGAAGACTAAGGTGCACCTGATTCAGGCAATGATCTGAGTGCTCGACAAGGAATAAGGAGGGCAGAAGAACTGATGCCTAGATTTGTTTTTTTTGGTTATGTACGGTTATAAAAACTTTGCTTTACTGAACACCTGATTCAATCAGTACACACTAGGAAATGTATGATGAGAAGTTATTCCAAATGAGATCTTCTTCTTGTTGTTATTGTTATGTGCTGTTGAGTCACTTATGAATCATAGCGACCCTATGTACAACAGCTCTGAATCCTGCTCTATCCTGAGCCAACTTTCTTGTCTCCAACACATCTACCCTCAAAACCCCATTCACTCAGTCAATTCATCTCATCAAGGGTTTTTCCCTCTTGCACTGTCCCTCCACTCTCTCAAGCATAATGTCCCTCTCCAAGAACTGGTCCCTCCTTGCAACATGCCCAAAGTATGTGAGACAGAGCTTCAGAATCCTTGCCCCCCAAAAGCAGCCTGGTTTCACCTTCTCCAGGACAAACCTATTTGTTCTCTTATCAGTCTATGGTATATTCAATACTCTTCTCCAGCACCACAGCAATGGCATCAATTCTCCTATTATACCTAATCATTGTCCAGCTTTCTGAGGCATAGCACGTAACTGCGAAAACCATGAGACAGACAGAAAATAAAGCCCACTGCAAAAAAGTACTGTTAATTTGTTCAATGATCTTTTAAAAATTCACCAATGTTTAAACTTTTGCATTAGATCCTTTAAAGCCAGTTTCAGGACTATCACAGGTCTAATATTTCAATTCCAGTTATGCAAGTTCACAAATTCTTTTTCTTTAGTTTAAAATAAAAATTTTGGATTATTAAGAGTTAAGCAACCAATAAACTCCTATTTACCAAACAAAGAAGATTAGTCCTCATTTCAACAATCAAATGTGGATTGGGCGAAATCTGGACACCCCCATTCCAGCCTTAAATCTCAATTTAGGATTATATCTGGGATTAGAGTGCAAAGAAATTAAAACTGTTAAATTCTAAAACGTACCAAGTTGTACGTGCCTTATACAAGTCTTATCTGTAAAGGCTGTCAATTTTTGAAGCAGAAAAGTGTTGAACAAACGTTAATGTGTTAGTCAAAACCGTGATAAAACCCCTCATTGTAGGCCAGCCATGTGTGTATGTATGCACATGTATAGTACATATGTTTTTAAACAGAGACACATACATTTGCGATTTATCGAGAGTGAGTTGGGGAAAAAACTTTAATGTACAGGAATAAATTCAGATGCAGCAAATCCTTTTCCAAACACCACTGAAATTAAGTGCAGTCAGATGGGCAGCACCTCTCTCTCTCCGTGCGGCTGCGGCACCCTCCGCAGTTGTTATAGTAACCGCACACGCATGCAGCGTCGAGTAAGTGCCAGGCTTTCGAACGCACTGCAACTGAATTACTTACTTCTCCCCGAGAAACACCACCACGTACAGCTTTCAACCTATTGCCTCACCTGCAATTTCTGCAAGATTTGCTTGACTTCCTCCTCTTCATCAGCCATCATTTCCCAGGTACTCTCGGCTTCTCCACCCCCAACTTTATAACCACCGAGACACAGACCCACCACCATTATGGAACCACAGCGACATCTGGCGGTGTGGAGGCCTACATGATCAAAGCGGCTGGTTTACAAGGAAACAGACCATAAGTAACCAAATCTAAACCAATGCTTAAAGGAATTGCTCTACATTATACTTTTGAGTTAATGTATTTCTTTCCCAAACCTGAAAATTTTATCCGTTTAATTTCACTTATGTTTTTGTTTCATAGCCCTCTACTAATTATTCATAAGGAGAGCAACAAGCAATTTTTAAAGAATAATTTGAAGTTTTGAATGAAGTAATGTTAGTTAACTGACTGGAAGAGACAAATATTTGTTCCCATTCCAAAGAAAGGTGACCCAACAGAGTGTGAAAATTATCGAACAAT
>NW_006399776.1:19305515-19324736 GCF_000299155.1 Elephantulus edwardii
GGGACATCATGCTTGGGAGGGTGGAGGGACAGTGCAGGAGGGGAAGACCCTCTATGAGATGGATTGATTCGGTGACTGGGGTAATAGGGATGGGTCTGTCAGAGGCAGTGCGGTTGGTGCAGGATAGAGCAGGGTTTAGGGCTGTTGTACATAGGGTTGCTATAAGTCGCAAACGACTCGATGACACATAACAACAGCAACAACATACCTTTTCAATCTGTATGCAGAGCAGATCATCTGAGATGCTGGGTTGTACGAGGAGAATGTGGCATCAGGATCGGTGGAAGAATCATCAACAACCTGGCTTATGCAGATGACACAACACTGCTTGCTGAAACTGAGGAGGACCTGAAACTCTTGCTGCCGAAAGGTCAAGGACTGCAGCCGCCTATATGGATTGAATCTCAGCATCAAGAAAACAAAGATTCTCACCACTGGACCAATTGGCAGCATCAGTATGGACGGTGAAGAGATTGAGATAGTTAACAGTTTTCTTTTACTTGGTTCCACAGTCAACACTCTTGGTAACAGCAGCCAGGAAATCAGGAGACCAATTGCATTGGGAAACTCAGCTGTGAGAGACCTCTCAAGAGTACTGAAGAACAACATCAGGCTGGAGACTAAGGTGTGCCTGATCCAGGCTATAGTCTTTGCAATTACGTGTTATGCATAGGAGAGTTCGACAGTGAATAGAGATGATAGAATTGATGCCTTTGAGCTGTGGTGCTGGAGAAGAGTGTTGAATATACCATGGACTGCTAGGAGAACAAACAGGTTTGTCCTGGAGAGGGTGAAGCCAGAATGCTCCTTGGAGTCAAGGATTCTGAAGCTTCATCTGACATACTTTGGTCATGTTGCAAGGAGGGACTGGTCCTTGGAGAGGGACATCATGTTTGGGAGAGTGGAGGGGCGGCAAAGGAGAGGAAGACCCTCAATGAGATGGATCGATTCTGTGAGTGGAGTGGTGGGAATGAGTGTGCTTGAGACGGCAAGGTTGGCACAGGATAGAACAGCGTTTAGAACTCTCGTACATAGGGTCACTATGAGTCACAAGCACTCGATGGTGCATAACAACAACAATCCCACAGCAATCTATCTGTGAAAAATTTTACATTTTTAAACATGCTGTTGTTATGTGCTGCTGAGTTGGAAGTGACTTTGCTCACCCTCCAGAGGGTTTTCGGAGATTTTCCATCTGTCTTCTGAAAAGTTACAAGTGGATTCAAACAGCATTCACATGCCTTTGGGTTGGCAGTACAGCTCCTTACCACTAGGCCACCGGAGTTGCAATTTTAAATATATTGACCTAATAAATCTATACTTTGGATGCCACTTAAAAATCCATCAAGCTGTACACTAATTCTTGCTTATTCGGTTTTATCTAGAAGAAATTACTGTCTCTATAGAGGGGAAAAAGATTTTTAAAAAGTACTTTTCACCTATGCTCTTTTGTTACTTTTGCATTTTTACAAATGTACATCTATTATCTGTTTAAAATAATAAATATCATTTATTAAATTAAATCAGCTTCCACATAGGGTATCCCTGGAAAGAAATACAAGAAGCAGGCAATAGTAATTGCTCCCAGAGAGTGACTGTGAAAGACATGGCTAGCGGGAGCATTCCTTGTACCTCTTTTTTTTCTGCCAATTGAATTTGTATCATGTAGATTAACTGTTCAAGTAATCAAATAACATTTTTAAAGAATCAGGTAATTTGCAGTTTCTCTTTAGGTTTTTCTTTTTTGTCATGATCATTTTGTGCTACATATTGATTATGTGAACCTAACAAATTAAAAGATTGAAGGCAGAAATCATGACTATACATAAATTTTCAAACTATACAGCAAAGGAAAGTTCTAACCCCTAAAATCTGCCAGATCAGGGAAAAAATAGCTAGAGAAATGTTTTTCATATTTTTAAGTCAAGATTTCTCACGTACTTTCTCTAACTTTTGAGTACAGTAAAAATAAGAAATTAGAGATATTATACTCTAGGAATTAGATTGAGTACATCTGTGAAAGGTATCATTGGAGAAGCTCAATTCAACAGTCAAAACCAGGCCAGGGGGTTGGTCAGACCATTAATTACTCATTGTTGTTATTGTTGTTGTATGCCATTGAGTCACCTGTTAAGGCCAAAGGAAAAAACCTAAGATTTGTCAATGAGAATCAAAATATTTTTAATCTATTCTACCTGAATTTCAAAATCATTTCAAGAACAGATTTGAAGCACTGAACACCAATGACCAAAGACCTGATGAATAGTGGGATAACATCAAGGATATCATCCATGAAGAGAGCAAAAGGTCATTACAAAGACAGAAGAAGAAAGAAAAAAAAACCAAAGTGGATGTCAGAAGAGACTGAAAATAGCACTCGAGTATCGAGAAACCAAAACAAGGGGAAATACGCAAAAGTAAAAGAACTGGACAGAAGATTTCAAAGAGCAGCTTAAGAAGATAAAGCAAAGTATTATAATGGAAAGTGCTGAGAGCTGGGTTTGCTGATTAAAAAGGGAAGAACTCCCTCTGCTTTCCCCAGGTTGAGAGAACTGAAAAACAAACTTAAACTTTGAGTCAAAATATTGAAAGACACCAGAAGTAAATATATTGAATGACCCAGGAAGCATCAAAAGAAGATGGAGGCCAGCAAAAATACCAAAATTCAACAGGGCAGCAAATAACAAATGCTGGAGAGATTGTGGAGAAACTGAAACTCTACTGGGAACACAAAATGGTACAGCCACTATGGAAAGCAGGCTGGCACTTTCTCAAAAAAGTCAGAAATAATCATTACACAACATGGGGGAGCCTCAAGGACATTATGCTAAATATCACAGTCACAAAAAAAACCAACTACTTCACAACACCACTGTTATAAAATAGGACAGACATGGGGAAGTTAGGGAGAGAATAGGAAAAGAGTGGGTAGATAATGATCACTGCATTAGAACAGGTGAGGGGAAGAACTATCTGAAAGGAATATATTAGACATTATATGACAACAGTCTGGAATAAGGAGTGCATTTTGGGGTACCCCATGGGAGGGAAAAGGGAAGAAGAAAATGTGCAACTATGAAAATAAAATAAAATAAAAAAAGATGGAGAGAATACACACTGTACCAAAAACAACTGACATTGAAAAAATTCAGGACTGAAGCTCAATGTCAGGAAGACAGATTCTCACCACTGGACCAATTGGTAACATCAGGATGGATGGCAAAGAGATTGAGATTGTTACACAGCTTCAGTTTGCTCAGATCCATGGTCAACACTCTTGGCACCAGCAGCCAGGAAATAAAAAAACGTATTGCAATGGGAAAGTCTGCTGTTAGGGACCTCTCTAAAGTACTCAAGAGCAACGGTGTCTCTCTGGAGACTAAGGTGCGCCTGATACAGGCCATGGTCTTTGCAATCACTTGTTAGCATCAGAGAGTTGGACAATGTTGAGCTGTGGTGCTGGAGAAGAGTATTGAATGTACACTGGACTGCCAAGAAAACAGATTCATCCTGGAGAGCGTTAAACCAGGCTACTCCTTGGAGGCAAGGATTCTGGCTTCATCTGACATACTTTGGACATGTTGTAAGGAGAGACAGGTCCTTGGAGAGGGACATCATGCTTGGTAGCGTGGAGGGACAGTACAGGAGGGGAAGACCCTCTATGAGGTGGATTGATTCAGTGACTGGGGTAATTGGGATGGGTGTGTCAGAGGCAATGAGATTGGCACAGGATAGAGCACCGTTTAGGGCTGTTGGTCGCTATGAGTCACAAACGACTCGATGGCACCTAACAACAACCACCATAGGAGCAGGAGCCAATAGTAATGAAGGAGGAAGCTGAAGCTGCACTGAAGGCACTGACAAAAAAATAAGTCCTCAGACATCAATGGAATACCAATTTACTGGTTTCAATTCACAGATTCAGCCCTGGATGTGCTCACCAGTCAATGCTAGGAAATTTGGAAGAGAGCTGTCTGGCCAACGGATTGGAAGAGGTCCATATTTGTTCCCATTCCCAAGAAAGGTGATCCAACAGAATGTTGAAACTATCAAACAACCTAATTAATATCACATACAAGCAAAATTCTGAAGATCATTCAAAGCAGCTAGAACAGTATGTAGAAAAGTATCTGCCAGAAGTTCAAGAAGGATTTAGAAGAGGGCACGGCACCAGATTGTTGATGATAGATGGATCCTGCCTCAAAGAGAATACCAAAAGAATTTCTATTTATGCTTTATTGACTATGCAAAGGCATTGACTGTGTGGATCATAGAAAATTATGGCTTTCATTGAGAAGAATGGGAATCACAGAGCACTTAATTGTGCTCATGTATAACCCATACCTAGATCAAGAGGCTGTTGTGTGAAAAGAGCAAGGAAAAACTACATGGTTTAAAATTAAGGAGTGTGCCAGAGCTGTATTCTCTCTCAATACCTATTCAATCTGTATGCTGAGGAAGTTATTTGAGAAGCTGGACTCTATAAAGAAGAAAGTGGCATCAGGATTGGAGGGAGACTCATCAATAGCCTGCATTATGCAGATGACACAACCTTGCTTGCTGAAAGTTGACAATGAATCACATCAAATTACAGCTAACAAGAATGGGAATCCCAGAACATGTAATTATGTTCATGAGACTTAAGACTGAGAAGCTGTTTCACAGTCAGTACAAGAAAATACTGCATGTTTTAAAATCAGGAAAGGTATTCATCAGGGTTGTATACTTCAACCTACTTAACCGGTATGCTGAGTAAATTATTTGAGAAGTTATATGGAGACTATATGAAGAAGAATGTGGCATAAGGATTGGAGGAAGATTCATTAACAACCTGAATTATGCAAATTATACAACCTTGCTTGCATAAAGTGAAGGAAGATTTAAAGCCCTTACAGTAGAAGGTCAATAATGGGTTACATATCAACATCAAGTGAACAAAATTCCTCACCACCAGACCAAAAGCCTTCATCATGATAAAGAGAGAAAAGATGGAAGTTGTCAATGATTTCATTTTATTTGGATCCATAATCAACACGTCTGCTAGCAGAAGTTAAGAAATCAAAAGAATCTTGCATGTTAGTAGTCCCAAATGCTCATGATTTAGTAAAAAAAAAAAGGAACACATCTTATAGAAGTATTTTAATTAATACAATTGTTTTACATCAAATATAAGCAAATATTGTGCTATAGAAATTCATTCCTAAATAAGTAAATCAAAACTTACATCTGACAAAAAGGTAAAGAACTAAGTAATTTTATTTTAAAATAAATACCAAAAACTTTAAGAAATATCTATCAATCTGAATTGATAAAAACTTAAATAGAAATGAGATATATTTCATTCATACAGCACCAAACAAATTAATGCAAGGGCAAAATAATAAATACATATAAATTAAACTTAAAATATACAAATATAATAACAAGCCACAGGCTTACTTTCATTTCTCAGGACCTGAATTTTCACATAAATCTTTTCTCTAACATCATTTTTACTTTGAGTAGAGTAAATACAAAATAATATAAATGTAAATGAATGAGTGTATGTGTATGTATACATAAACACAAAACTCAAAGTGACATATAAACATATTAAACAGGCACTTATATACACAAACATAGAAAGTGATCTATGAAGCATTCAATAAGACAACTTATGTCATGGCTATTTGTGAAAACATAACAGCTCACAATGAAATTGAGATGACCAAAACAATGCTCAAACTTTAAATCCTAAAAACAAGCAAAAGAAACCACATTCCAAAACCACTCAAATGAACTTCTTACAAATTTAAGACAAGAAGACAATGTCAATGACTTAATAGCACAGAGAGATTGGCAATGTTGGTCTAGAGTAATTTTTCATTAAATAATCTAACTAACATGAATACAGGCATTCTAAGAAGTAAGTTAAATTCTCTTTACTTTGAATGCTCTACTAGAAACTTGCTGTTTCTCTAATTCACGACTTGGAGAGACAAAACTAAAAAAGTTGTTGCTGGGTTCAGGTGCTGTGGGAGAACCCACAAAAAATGGTCTGAATTGAAAATCTCCATCTCCACCACCTCGATTTTGAACTGATGTACTGTCCAAAGGAAACTTGGAGCTGTTGCCTGGGGATGTAAAATAATAAGGGAAGAATGTAAGCATCTATTTCCTTACAGACCTTTAGGAACAAATTAACAAAAGTTATTCAATAAATATTTTTAACAGACTTCAACTCCAGTGAGAGTCATAGGGGAAACACAAACCTTCTATAGTTAGGTCAAGTCAATCCCTCCTCAGAGACCTTATGAATAACACAAAGAAACATTGTCCTACCCCACACCATCTTCACTACCACTGCTGAGTTAAACTAAATATTGTATAAGGATTAATATTTCCACTCCCTGTCTTCATCCCAACCACAGTATGTATTGTACCTTTTGTTATAGTTTCCAGTGATAACCACTATTTCATCACCAAAAGTAATTGACACTGAGGTATGTCAACAGAGCTGGAATTTGTTATCATTTATTTATGTGCTATTTGATCTAGTTCAGAGGCAACATAAAAAATACAGACCATTATATGTACATAATACATATAAACATTACAATTCTGGAGAGGTGTTCTGGTGCAGTCTACAGTATATTGTGCTTCTAACCAAAAGTTTGCATATTTCCAGTAGCTTAAGTCTAACAGCATCTCCAAGGGAGAAAGATGAAGTCTCTCCTCCCATCAACATATATATAAGATTTATTTATATAATGAGACATACAGATATATAAAAAGAGATCATTCTCACTGCCATTGAGTCAGAATGAACTCATAGCCCACCCTCCAGCAGGTTTCGAGAGGCTGCAAATCACAGGGGAGGAGAGGGCCTATCTTCTCCTAAGGAGCAGCAGGTGGATTCAAATTGCTTGCTTTTGGGTTGACAGTGCAACTCTTTATCCATTAGGCCACTAAGACTCAATAAATAAACAGACTGCTTAACTGGAGATATATATATATATGTGTGTGTATATATATATATATATACACACACACTTTTATACTATGTTGTTTAAAAAATCATTTTTAAGAGACTGCACTATGAACACTATGGAAAATCTATGACAACTATGAAAAACTGGCATGTATTCATGGTTTAAGATCAATTCATAGGCTTAAGAAAAATCAAATGACAACAATTTGGAACAAGACTAAAAATTGGACTTAGGGCAGGAAGGCAGGAGGGAAGAAAATGTGCAACAATGAATGAATAAATTTTTTAAAATACCATGTATATGAATGGTTGCAAACTAATAAAAATATGTAAAAGAAAGAAAAATCGGATTATAATATTTGATTAGATAATCATATAATTACTTCCACAGAAGCTATCCTTTGCTACTACATGCTTTAAAGAGAACAAGTAACTAAAGGAAATTGCTGATATCTCCTTCATGCTAGCATTGTCCTTAAAAGGTAAAAAGACAAATATGATCTGAAGAACATTAAAGAAATTAAAATAAAGACAAAGGAAAAAGACACCATCTATAACGTCCACTAACAATAACACTGAGATTAAATGAAAATGTATGATTAAATAGAAGCAAAAATTTGTTTTAATTCTTTTATAACCAGTATTCCTTGTCTTACATTATTACCTTATACCTTTCTAGAACCCTATTCCTTCAAGTTCATTCTCTCATCTTTATCTCCTTCTCCACTAAATCCTTCTCCTTGATCTATAATATTCAATTCAATGTTGTTGCTGTTATGTGCCATCAAGTTGCCTGGGACTCATAGCGATCCTGTGTACAATAGCTCTGAAGCTTGCCTTTTCCTGAGCCAGTCTCACTGATCCCAAAACACCTGACCCCATTGCCTCAGTTACTGTGTCAATCCATCTCATCCAGGGTCTTCCTTTCCTTCACTGTCCTTCCACCCTCCCAAGCATGATGTCCTTCTCCAAGGATCAGTCCCTCCTGCCCACATGCCCAAAATATGTGAGACAGAGCTACAAAATCCTAGCCTCCAAGGAGAAAGTTGTTTTCACCCTCTCCAAGACCGATCTCTTTGTTTTTTTGGTGGTCCATGGTATGTTCACTAATCTTCTCTAGCACCACAACTAAAAGGCATCAATTCTTCTCCTGTCATCTTTAGTCATTGTCCAGCTCTCTGATGCATAGCAAGTAATTATGACGACCATGGCCTTGATCAGGCACACCTTAGTCTCTAGACTGACATCACTGTCCTTGACAGCAGACTTTCCTAATTCAATGTGTCCTTTGATCTCCTGACTGCTGGTGTCAAGAGTTTTGATTGTGGAGCCAAGCAAGCCGAAATTATTAACAACCTCAATCTCTTCTCAATCTATCATGGTGCTGCCAATTGGCCCCATGGTGAGAATCTGTCATCTTTATGTTGAGCTTCAATCCATATTGACTACAGTCCTTGACCTTCTGTAGCATGAGTATTTATGAAATTCTAGCACAAAAAGCTTCACTTCTTTTTCCTGCCACAAATACACTAGATTCTGTTTTATCAACAATAGCATAAGAGAGAGACATAGGAGGTGGTATGATATTAATTTTATCTGCCAAGTAAACTAACAGGCATAAAAAAGAGTATCACCCTTGATCTTTGATGGCTAATATTGAACCCAGCAGCCTGAAACCTTGAAACATGTATAAGTATTTGATTAATAAATGACTGAACTAAGAAAAGAACAATCCTAAGAAGTAACAGTAACTTTAGAACTATGTAGTCAGTATTGCTGTGCAAAAAACAACTTAAAATTGACCTTTTAGTAAGATAGCAATTAGTGTGGGCTCTGTGACCTTAACCAAATTATTTAACATTTCTGTGCCTTATTTTCTCATCTTTAAAACTGAGTTGCTAACACCTACCTCAGAGAGTTAGGAAAAGTACATAAATACATTTCCATATACTTAACTATTCTTTCCAATAAACATCGTCTAATATTACTATTATTTCTGAAACGAAATAGTTTTTAACATTTTAATTTATAAACTTTCATCTTAGAGAGATTGCTGTTGTTGTTAAATGCTGTCAAGTTGCTACCAATTCATAACTGACCCTCCAATGGGTTTTTAGAAGTTGTAAAATCACACAGGAGGGGAATGCCCATCTTTCTCCCACAGAGCAGCTAGTGGATTCAAACCATGCGCTTCTGAATTGGCAGCACAACTCCTTACCACTAAGCCACAAGAGCTCCCTCTTATAGAAATTAGAATTGTCTAAATTAAAGATTTAACTTAAATATAAGCAAATGCAATAGGTAAAAGCAATGAAATATAGGTTACAATAAGGCTAGAAAACCCAGAGCCTACCACCATCCTAGGCCCTTGGAGGTTCTACCAGCAGTTTATAACTCTGCAGAGCTCAGTGTGAAAATCATTAAAGAACAGTTATTGGACATGTCCTATTTCTCACCTAAAGGGAAGGTGAAAACACCAGACTGGGCAATCACAGATGGCTCAAGGCTACCTTCTTGGTTAGCAATAGTGATATTTCGTAGCCTAAGGCTATCATAGAGGCCCTGAAGTTTTTGATACTGGCGATTTCGTTCCATGAGTTTCTCAGAGATATCACTGAACTTTTTCTTATATTCTTCTAACACTTTCTTCATGGAGGTGACCTCCCCTTTCATGGAGGTCAATTCTACATCTTTGCTCTGTATTTGTTGAGTATAGATCTTCTCCATCTGTTTAAGATGACCTTCTGCCTTGCTGAAATTGTATTCTTGATAAAGACGTTCCTGATGTACCTATCCCAAGAGAGAAAAAAAGATTTTTAAAGTAATGGTTACAGACCTACATACTATAAACTTTTAAAAAATCACAAAATAAAAGATGCTTACACTGTTAGGATATTATTACTTTAGCATTTAGAATTAGGTTTAAAAAACACACTAGATACACAGTTAAGATCATCATTATAGAAAACAGTATGTCAGTAAAGCTTGGAAAATTTTCTAGAGGCATACTCTTTAATTATTTTTTTCTTGTTGTGCACTGTCAAATCAGACCTGACTGGCACAAGAGGAGAATAGCCCTCCTTCTCCAGCAGAGCATCTGGTGGATTCAAACTGCACCCCTTCAGGAATGCAGTGCAGCTTCTTGACACTAGGCCACCAGGGCTCCCTTGGAGGCATACTCTCAAAGCACTATTATTAAATTACAAAGAAGAAATCAATTCTTTATTTTCTTACCTTAACAAGTGACATCTATTCCAAAGGTTTTTAAGAAATTGTTGTTATGTGTTGTTAAGTTGCTTGCGACTCATGGCAACCCTATGTACAACAGCCCTAAACTCTGCTCTGTCCTGTGCCAATCGCACCATCTCTGACACAGGCATCCCGATTACCCCAACCACTGAATCAATCCACCTCATAGAGGCCTTCCTCTCCTGTGCTGTCCCTCAACCCTACCAAGCATGATGTCCCTTTTGAAAGACTGGTCCCTCCTTATAGCATGTCCAAAGTATGTCAGACGAAGCCTCACAATCCTTGCCTCCAAGGAGTCACCCGGTTTAACCCTCTCCAGGATGAATCCGTCTGTTTTCCTAGCAGTCCATGGTACTCTCAATACTCTTCTCCAGCACCACAGCTCAAAGGCATCAGTTCTCCTTCTATCTTTCCTAGTCATTGTCCAACATTGTCATAACAGGTGATTGCAAAGACCATGGCCTGTAACAGACACACCTTAGTATCCAGAGAGGCACCGTTGCTCTTCAGTACTTTGGAAAGGTCCCTAACAGCAGACTTTCCCATCGCAATGCGTCTTTTAATTTCCTGGCTATGGTGCCAAGAGTGTTGACTATGGAGCCAAGCAAACTAAGGCTGTAAACAATCTCAATCTCTTCAGCATCCATCCTGATGCTACCAATTGGTCCAGTGGTGAGAATCTTTGTCTTCTTGACATTGAGCCTCAATCCATATTGAAGGCTGCAGTCCTTGACCCTCTGCAGCAAACGCTTCAGGTCCTCCTCAGTTTCAGCAAGCAGGGTTGTGTCATCTGCATAACGCAGATTGTTAATAGATCTTCCACCAATCCTGACCCCACATTTCTCCTGATAGAGCCCAGCCTCCCGGATAATCTGTTCTGCATACAGGTTGAAAAGGTATGGAGACATCCCTGGCGTATGCCCTTCCCAATTTTGAACCATGCCGTGTTTCCTTGCTCTGTTCTGACGACTGCCTCTTGGTCCAAGTATAGGTTTTACATTAGCACGATCAAGTTCTGGGATTCCCATTCTTCTTAAAAGTCAGCCAAAGGTAATCAATCATAATATGCAAAATTGATTAAATTATGTCTCCTCCTCATACTCACATTCCTGTGTACCCTCTCCCTTTGAGTATTGAGAAAATCTGTGACTAGAACACAGCAAAGATAACAAAATGTCACTTCATTTCATTGCAAGATCTGTTACAAGCGGTTATAGATTGAAATATGACTCCCCAAAATATATGTGTGCCAGCTTGGGTACATTCCTAGTACAGTGGGATTACCCTCCATCCTGTGATGTGTTGTAAATCCTAACTTCACTAATGTTAATGAGTCAAGATTGTTATTGTTGCTGCTGTTGCTATATGCCATCAAGTCAGAAATGACTCATAGTTGATCCTCCAGTAGGTTTTCAGATTCTGTAAATCACATGAATGACCCAGGAAGCATCAAAAAAGATGGATGAAATACACACAATTACTGTACCAAAAAGAACTGGCTGACAGTGAAATATTTTAGGAAGTACCATATGACCAATGAAAATGAAGGAAGAAGTTCAATCTCCACTGAAAGCATTAGAAAAAAAATAAGGCCACAGAAATAGATGGGATACCAAATGTCACAGAAATCGATGGGATACCAAATGTATGTTTCAACATACAGATACAGCCTGAACATGCTCACCAGAACATGCCAAGAAATTTGGAGGACAGCTGCCAGGCTGAGTGACTCATTCCCAAGAAAGGCAATCCAATAAAGTGAAAATTAATGAACAATATCATTAATATCACATGAAAGCAAAATATTCCTGAAGATCATTTAAAAATGGCTATAACAGTAAATAGACTGTCAGAAGTAAAGAGAACGGTCACAAGTTCAAGCTAGATTTAAAAGAAGTTGTGGCATCAGGGACATCATTGCTAATGTCATATGGATCCTGGCTAGAAGCAGAGAATACCAGAAGAATGTCTAGCATTTTACTATGTAGCTCATAGTAAATCACGGCTACATTGAAAAGAATGGGAATCCCAGAACACTTAATTGTGCTCCTACAAAACCTATACCTAAACTACCTAGACCAAGAGGCTGTTCAATGAACAGAGCAAGGAAGCCTACACGGTTTAAAATTAAGAAAGGTGTGCATCAGATTGTATCCCTTCTCTCCATAACTATTCAATCTGTATAAAAAGCAAATTATTCAATAAGTTGGACTCTGAAGGAGAATGTGGTGTAAGAACTGGAGGAAAACTTATTACTTATCTATGCTATTCAGATGAAACAACCTTGCTTGCTGAATTTCTTGTTTAAAGCACTAAATTTATTGCACAGACATAATTCAAGCCTACTGCCTCTGAGTCAACTCCAATTCAGTGATCCCATCTATTTCAGAGTATAACTATTTCTGTCATAGAGTTGTCTTGGCTGTAATCTGATGAAAAGGGTGTTTTCCTGGAGGTCAACCTATAACATCTTTTGTCTCATGGTAGACATAAGCAGAGAAGTATACTAGCTCCTGTAGTACTGCCAAGAAAGAAGTCTAGGAGCACAACACAGCCTCTAAACTAAGATCCCTGTGCTGAGAAACTCCCCTGACACAGGAAAGGGGAAGGGATATAAGGATCTCCAAGGAATGCTATATCTAAAGACAAGGATGGAAACAAGGACCTCTTCTAGAACCAAGAGACAAAAAACCTTCTCCTAAAGCACCCTGAATTTGGACTTCTAGCCTCCTAAGCTATAAGAGAACAGGTCTCTTTGTTAAAGCCACCACTTGTGGTATGTCTATTACAACAACACTAAATAATTAAGACATAGCGATTAAAATGATGATTACATGGAATCAAAGGTAGATTCAAATTTCCAGAGAGGTGCAACTTTTGAGTTAGCAGGGAAACTCCCTACAGACTAAGCCATCAGAGCTCTCTATGTTAAGACAAAGAACACTATACTAACTTTAATATGCCATAATATGAGTGGTATTATCCTGGTTCTTTTAACAGAAATACAAATATTTTTACACAGAAAAGGTCCAATAACACAAAAACAAAAGTATTAACCTAGCTAAGTGGTAGCACTATGGGTGATTTATAACTTTTCAACTAGCATATTATTTTCCTAAAAAAGAAAATTATTAAGAGAAAATTTTTCACAAATTCAAATAACAATGAAGAAAAGCACTGGAAGGTTCCATATATGCCTCAAGTCATACTCTCCAAAGAAACTAACCTCAGCACTTACCTGATACGTCCAGAAGGCCAGCGCTCGAGAGCTAATGTCCAACACGATCTCTGGTCGCAGTCCTGCCAACACCATGGCTTTGTATTCCTCGGATGGGCTGAGTTCTGTGCGGACAATATCTAGCTTTCCAGAAAGGGTACTGTTGCACGCAGGGCAGACAGCTGGGGAACGACTAAACTCACCACTGCCATGCTGATCACAGAAGATATGAGAGCAGGCTGTGACCCAAGCATAACCAGAAAGTTTAATGCGACACTTTCGATAATTACAAAGCAGCATGTCTTCACACAAAGACATAATGGAAGAGTAAAATTCCTGGAAGCTGAAAAGAATCTTAAGAGAAATTAGTAAAAAAGATCAAATAAGTTAAATTGTAGTGAAGATGAAAGAAATAAGTCCATGAACTTTTAAGAAATGAAATATGCATGGCAAAATTTTTTTATGTATTTTTATTATTAGAACCAATATTGATATGCAATATTAGCAGCATCAGTCCTTTCTTTCTAGTGTGCAAACCAAAGAAAAGCCCTGAAATATTTTTCTAAATAAAACATTAAAGACAGGTCATTTCTGATCTATTAAGGTAAAAAACATTTTTAAGGAGAAACATTTATTTGTTTTAACAAATGAAAACCAAATCAGTAAATTTTTTTGCTCCCTCTAGGGCCTAAAAATCCAAATATTTTAACCACTCATGATTTTCTAGAATTTTTTTAGTAACATCTCACATTTGGCAGATATAATGTCTAAGACACTGATTTTAACCATTCTTTAGTGCATAGCATTTTAAGTTACATGTTTAGATTTTACATATTTGCTTTGATATATCATATCAGACTCTTCACTTGCGTTGCCTTGTGAAAGAGTAGGAAGCCTACTAGAAGTAGATAAAATCTAGCCTAATATATCCAAATCCTTATATAGACTTAAAAACTACATAAAAGTAGGTGGTGGGGTTTTTTTTTTTTCAATCATCAAAATTAATCTATTAATGTAAATGCTTTCTAATGCTATGCTCCTATCTGTTTCTATGTAAATAACCGCTCTTGGTTAACTTACTTTTCAGTGTAGGAGTTATTCCTGTTAGAATTATACTAACTCAAAAAGGGCAGCAATATTCTGCACCTACCAAAATAAGAATTGAAAAAAATGTGTTCTATTCAGAAGATCTACTGTCAAAGACCTCTCCAAAGTGCTAAAGAACAATAATGTCAGTTTAAGGACTTAAAGTGTCTCTAATCCAAGCCATTGTTGTTGCTTTGTACCATCAAGTTGGAACCACTTCATAGCTGACCCTCCAGCATATTTTCAGAGGCAGTAAGTCTCTAGGAAGACCACTGCTCATCTTTCTCTCACAGAGCAGCTGGTGGATTCAAACCTCGCGTCCTTGGGTTGTTAGCAACTCGGAACTAAGCCACCACAAACTCTGATCCACGTCAAGGTCATTTTTCAATTACTTTGCCTCCTATTTTAGACATGTTGTAGGAGGGGCCAGTCCTGGGAAAAGACACTAGGCTTCGGAACAGGGGAGGGTCGGCGAAAGAGGAAGCTTCTCCATGAGATTGACAATGACCATAACAATGAGTGCAATGATCAGAGGCCGTGAGGATGGCTAGGACAGGGTTCAGATCTGTCGTTCACAGGGTCGCTGGGCTGCTCCGTGGGGTCAACTCGATGGCATTAAACAACAAAAGCAGGTCATGTCGCATATAAAATGGCACACCAACTATACATCAAGGACAGGCTCGCACTCTAGCTGACAAACTGTCAAGAACACTGCCTCACGAAGCCACTGACGACCCGATGGCATACAGCCAAGAAAGGAAAATATGATTTTTTTAAAGAAAAAAGAGCGCTGCCTCAGACCTAAGTGTTGATAGAGACGCCCTACTAAACGTCTTCTCAGCCAGAAACTTCGAAGGGTACGTACATGCCACTAACAGCCGGATTATGCGATTATGTTACCTCTAACAAACATAAGAGCTAAGACTATTTTTAAAATCGAGTACCTTTCCTGGCAGAGCAAGATAAAGCGCTAATTCTGAACTTTCCACAAGGTGAAGAAAGAAGTCAATTTCATGCCCTTGCCCAAATTACCCAGGGAGGGATACGTTTATGGGCTCATAGACATTCCACTATGAAATGAATGCGCTGAACGGAACAGAAAATAACGACAGGAACAACAGCACAAATAAAAATATTTAACCTGATACGCCCAAGAAAAAGCGCGGGAAAACACCGTTCGTTGCCTCCACAACTCTACACGAATGAGCCTGCCCGCCTCGTGCGCAGACGCCAGCTGCCGACGCATGCGCACAGCCGCTCCCGGGTTTGAGCCGCATGCCTGAATCCACCGGATGGTGGCGCCAAAGCGAGACCTGTGCGCGGTGCGCGCTCCTGCCGGCCCCCGCTGGTACAGGGACTGAACCAAAGTCACATACCACAACTTGGCCGCTCTCAGATATTGTCTCTGGATGCTGATATCCACGCTAGACTAGTGGACGTGTAACACCCTCACCATCAGGGGCCTAACAACTGAAATTAAAGTCTTCTGAAGCGAAAGCCACAAGATTTGAGTCAAGGCTAGCGCCCAAGTTCCACTGTTTGTCCTGGGAAATTTTTGGGATTTTTCAGTACAGGGTTTCTGATATTTACCAGGAGAAATGCCTAGGAAGTATAAATCTTTCCAGCTTTTGTATATATGCCTTATATTTAAAGGACGCCTCATGGTCAGTAGTTGAACTCTGAGCTGCATAAGGAAAGGTCAAAGGATTAAATCTACCAGAGGCTCCAAAACCTGGCAATCTGCTCCCTGTCTCTATGAGACTCAGCCATGGACAACAAACACATTTTACAAAAAAAATTTTTACACAACAATCTGGAACAAGAGGTGCACAGCAAAGTGGACTGAGGGAAGGGGAAGGGAGAGTAAGTGAAGAAAATGTGCAAAAACAAATGAAAACCAACCTTTCTGTAAACTGTCATAAAATCACTTTCTTAATTTTCCTTAAAAACCTCATAATTTTCCCAATGGAGTCTGCATTATGAATATTCATTACAATAGCAGGGTCAGGCTGTCACATCACTTTTAAGGTGATATGCCTAATTTCGCACTTGGAAATGCTGCACTGTTTAAATGTTTCACCTCTTTTACCCTATCTCCTAACCGTCTGCCTTTGTAAGCATAATGTCCTTTTCCATAGACTAGTTCCTCCTACAATAATGCCCAAAATGTAAGATGAAGTGGGCTCAAGAACATCAGTGGTGGTGAGGATGGCACAGGACAGGACAGGGTACAGATCTGTTTTTCACAGACGTGCTCTAAGTTGTAGTCGACTGAACAGCAGCTAACATTTTACCCTACTACTGTTGTCATTTCTGTGCAATTTCCTATGTTATTGTTATGTGCTGTGGAGTATGAACCGATTCATAGCTGACCCTCCCTCCGGTTTTAGAGGCTAGAAACCAATGGCAATAAGGGAGTGAAATTAGATGGATAATTTCCCATGTCACCATGTCAATCCATCTCATTAAGGATCTTCTTTTTCGCTGACCCTCCATCTTTCCAAGGATTATGTCCCTTTCCAAGGAAAAGCCTCACCTAGCTACATGTCCAAAGTATAAAAGATGAAGCTTCGTCATCTTTGCTGCCAAGGAGCACTCTGGCTGCACTTTTTCCAAGACATATCTGTTCCTTCTGTCAGTCCACCCTGTACTCCAATGCCACAGCTCAAGAATTCCCTACAGAGGAAATAACAACTATTATTTTTCTACTTAACACAACACATTGTTGTTGTTTATCATCAGCAGAGCAAGTCATTACCACTAAGCCACCAGAGTTTCCTTTAATAGGTCTACAAAAATTTAAAAATAAAGCCAAGCAGTGGGAGGCTTGAGGGATTCTCAGGGGCCCATCTGTTTACAATTTTCATCATCCCATTTGGCTAAAGGTCTTTGCTATTATCTGCCATAGAGTCAACTATGACTCATAGAGACCCTATGCACAATAGTTCTGAACCTTGCCCTATCTAGAGCCAATCTCACTGTCTCTAACACACCCTCCTCCATTACCCCAGGTACTATGTCAACTCATTTTATCCAGGGTCATCTTCTCCTGCACTGTCCCTCCATCCTTCCAAGCATGATGTCCTTCTCTCTCCTGGCAACATGTAAGACAGTTTCAAAATCCTTGCCTCCGGGAAACAATTTGGTTTCACCCTCTCCAGGACAGACTTGTTTGTTCTCTTCACAGTCCATGGTATGTTCAATACTGGTATAAATATTGACAGATTTAAAAACGTAGGGTTGGTTGGAAAGTGACATATTACAAAATCTTAATGTATTTCTATCCAGTAGCCTAGAACACTGCCAGCTGACCCAACCCAATTCTAAATGGCATGTCTCCCATTCTCTCTTCACTTGGATCTATTCTAAGGGACAACACAGCCTTCAACTTATACAATCCTGAGATCAGAAAAATAAGGTGATGCCCAGTTACTACTTGCTGACCACTCTAAAAGGGATAACAGTGGAAGATCCTGGAGAGAGTGGAGAAAATACAGAACAAAACTCAAACAGTAAAAATGGCCAGGCTTACTAGTCTGACAGTCTAGTGGAACCCTCAAGACTAAGTCCCTTTTTAACCCCTGGAATCTCAACCAAATCTCACCACTCAACTTTCAGTCTAACAATAGGCTTATAAATGTAAATAAGGCGCTCTGGTGGCCTAGTGATAGGCAGCTGTTCTGCAATCCCAAAGGCACATGGTTCGAATCCACCAGCTGCTCCATGAGACTGAAAAACCTGCTGCAGAGTCAGCTATGGGTTGGTCCCACCTCAGCAGCACATAACATAAGAGTAATACCAGGGAGGGAATCACTTATTGGTGGGAACAAACTTTGGAGAACGATAACATGTTTGGAAGGGTCAAGGGACTGCATAGGAGAGGAAAACCTCAGAGATGGATTGACACAACAGGGGTAATGAGGGTGGGAGTGTCAGAGACAGTGAGATTGGCTCAGGATAGAGCAGGGTTTAGAGCTATTGTGTATAGGGTAGCTATGAGTCAGAGTCGACTCAATGGCACATAAATAAGGTCAAAAGGGTAGCAGTTGCCCGAAGTTCAGACAGCAGAAAAGGACTGGATAGGAAGATTAATGAAAACAAAAATCACAAGGAGGTAGGGGGAAGAGTGTGGTTACATTGCAAGTATTATAATTAATGTTAGAAAATAAAATGTATTTTTAGTTGTCACTGTTAGATGCCAGAGTTTGACTCACAGTGACTATAAACAACAGACCTGAACCTGTCTTATCCAGTCCCATCCTCATCATTTCTGACATACTTGAGCCCCCTGCTGCAGTCACTGTTAAAATCCAACTCACTGAGGGTCTTCAACTTCCACAAGCCTTTCTTCAAGCCACATGCCCAATGTATGAGATGAAGCTTTGTCATGGTTGCTTCCAAAGAGCACTCTGGGTGCACTTTCTCCAAGAATATGTTTGTCCTTTTGGTAGTCTACGGGATATTCAGTACTCCTCTACAACACCACAGCTCAAAGGCATCGGTTCTTCTGCCATCCTTATTTACTGTCCTACTCTCAAATTAAATGATCCAGAAAGTATCAAGAGAAGATGGAAGGAATACACAGAGTCACTGTATCAGAAGGAATTGGCTGACATAGAAGAATTTCATGAAATGACATATAAGCAAGAGCCTATGGTGATGAAAGAGGAAGTTCAAATTGCTCTGAAGGAATTGGCAA
>NW_006399776.1:19328046-19335845 GCF_000299155.1 Elephantulus edwardii
GTGTTTGAGATGGCTAGGTTGGCACAGGATAGAACAGCACTTAGAGCTCTTGTACATAGAGTCGCTATGAGTCGCAAGCGTCTCAATGGCACATAACAACTCTCAGATGCATACAAAGTAACTGAAAAGACCATAGCCTGAATCAGGTGCACCTTAATCTTCAAACTAACATCATTGTTCCGCAGTAAGTTATAGAGTTCCCTGGCTGAAGACTTTCCCAGTGCAGTATGTCTCCTGATCTCCTGACTGCTGGTACCAAGGACCATGGATTCAAGTAAAATGAAATTGTTGGCAATTTCAATCTTTTTTTCCATCTATCATGATGTTGCCTATCAGTCAAGTGGTGAGAATTTTATTTTGACATTGAAATGCAGTCCACTGAAGGCTTTAGTTGTTGAACTTGTACAGCAAGTGTTTCAAGTCTTCCTCACTTTCAACAAACAAGTTTGTATTATCTGCATTAATATAGGTTGTTGAGTCTTCCTCCAGTCATGATGCCACATTTTCCTTCACTAAGTCCAGCTTCTTGAATTGTTTGCTCAGCATACAGATTGAATAAGTAACCACGCAGTGTTTCCTTGCTCTGTTCAGACAATCATTTCATTAAAATGTATATGAACAGTTAAGTGGGAAACCAATTTGGTGATTGGGTTTTTTACGAATTTGTTTTTAAAACAAAAACAAATTTAATTTGTTTTGTAAACTTTCACTCAAATCACACACACACACACACACACACACACACACACACACCAAAAAAAAAAAAAAATACTAGACTGTCCCATGAAATCATGACCCTAAACCTCCAAACCAAATCTTATGGGGATTTTGGTTGTACACAAGCAGCCTTAGCAGCGACTTTCTTTTTACCATTTTGGCTCATAAAAATCTTGCCATCTTATTACAGATGTACAAATTGACAGCCATTATAACTGGCTGTGCCATATAATTTCACACCACGACTAATCCTTTCATTCTCCTCTAACTCCTGGTAATCACTACTAAAACTTTGTTCTGTATACATTTTGCTTTCTTTTCTATATAAGCGAGTTCATTAGGTTTTTTGTACAAGTCTCTGCTTTGGATTCTTTGTGGTATTTACCTAAAATTATCAGATCATATACTCTAGCAGCTTAATGGTAGAGTTGTGCTGTCAACCCAAAAAGCTAGGAGCTCAAATCCACCAGCTGCTCTGAAGATGGGCAATCTTATTTTATTCCCGCTGAAAACTCACTGGGTCAGTTGACTCAATGGTACATAACACAGGTATTTTTTTAAAGAACTGCCTTTGTTTCTCACCATTTTGTATTCCCATTAGAGCTATGGGTAAGTGTTCCAAAATTTCCCACATCCTCAGACATTTGTAATTTGGAGGTCTGGTGGTGTGTTTTTTTTTCCCTTAGCCTGTTACGTACCATCATATAGGAATCACATCAACTCATAGCTGATCCTCCAGTGGGTTTTCTGAGACAGTAAATCACAGGAGAGTGCCCATATTTCTCCTGCAGAGCATCTGGTAGACTTGAACACACCTTTGCACAGTGTGAGAGCCTCTAGTGACCTACTGGTAAGCAGCTGTGCTACAATCACAAAGACTTGTGGTTCAAATCCACAGCACACACAAGCCACCAGTGCTCCCCTTAGTCAGCCCATTGTGTGCTGAGTCAGAACTGACCAATCGCTGACCCTCCAGCCTATGTTCCAACCACATGGCTTTGGGATTTCAGCACAGCTTCTTTAACACTAGGCCACCAGAGAACCCTTAGTATCTCATTGTGCTTTTGATTTTCATCACTTATGGCTAAAAAGGATGAGCATTTTTGGTGGTCATGTGAATGTCCTGTGGTAAAGTTCTTGCTCAAGGCCTTGTTCATTGTATGGGGGTTATGTTTTCGTTATCGCAGTAATTTTATATTCTGCTTATTAGATAACTGTTAAATGATTTCTGAATGTATTCTCCCACTCAGTAGTTTGTCATTTTGTTTTTGGTGAATTCTTTTTTCTTTTATTATTCTCATAAACTTTTTTTTCAGAGTACCCAAATGGTGGGATGGAATATGTGTATACACACTGAAGATTAAGCACCACTTAACTAATCTGTACCTCCTCCTGAAACACCATTAAAATTGTTGGCAAACCAATGAACACTTTGAACCGAATTAACTTCAAATATTTTATTTTTAACCTTTTATTGTGATTTAGCTAGACGTTTATAGTGCAAGATGTTTTTCTGTCCAGCTATTTCCCCCACATTCACTGCTTCCAGTCTTCTTTTTTCCTTGCTTAATTTCTGGGAAAACACTGCCCGTTTACTGTTGTATGGAGTGTGTGCCTTCTTGTTGTTATTACTCACCTTATAGACCTATTTTCAAGTTTGAGTCACAAGGTCCAGCTCCAAGACTAGACATGATGTCTTGGTTAATACGGATTTTAGTCATGCATTAGGGGGGAAGTATCCTGCTTTCAGACATATTGATGCCTTTATAGGACCATCTCTGTTTAGCAAATTTAGCTTCTGTCTTTAATATGATGAATCTTCTATCTTCATACTGCAAAAAGAAAACCAATTTTAAATTTATGTGAACAACCACATGGAGGTAAGTAGAAAACTGAGTTAAACCATTTAAAAAGCAATGACTTCAAAGCACATGCTTTAGTAACTATTAGAATACATTTACCATATAATCTTTTTTTTTCTTTTCAATTTTATTTTGTTGTTGTGCACCATCGAGTCAGATTCAACTGGTACAGAAAGAGATTGCCCCTCCTTCTCCAGTGGAGCATCTGATGGATCTGAACTATGTGCCTTCATGATTGTAGCGTAGCTTCTTGCCACTAGGCCACCAGAGCTCCACATTTACCATATAATCTTTTAATCATAAGGTTAGGCCAAATTCATTCAAGTTTAGGACTCTTACTGTTTTAAAATTAACTTTAAAACACAAACAAAAAAACAAACAAACAACAACACAGGTACAATCTCTTAATCTGGAATCATTATCTTTACAATTGTTAGACTCCGCAAAAATCAGAGGCACTAACAGACAGCCAATCCATCCAATGGTGCCCTGAGTGAAAACAAGCCACGTTTGATCTATGATGGACTAAAATCTTACTGCCGGAGGCTCTAAGTACTAAGAGGAACAGCCATCGAAGTATATTTCCAACCACAATAATTTAAGGAATATTTAGTGAAAATTAAAGCATCAATGAACTTATCCAAACAAGAGTCATTACATTTAAAGTTTTAGAGAGATTAGGAACTAGAAGAGCTTGAATGTTAACGGTGAAGGTAGCTTCAAAACAGATTATTTCTACCACAAATACAGCAAAGCAGAAACTACATTTTAACAAGATCTCTAAATCACTATTTTTATACATACATATGCACAGGACTTAACATTCTCAGCATTGCATATTTATTGTCCAATCTGCAATCATTCTGTGAGCTAGGTATTTTTATAATAACCAAAAATAGAAAGTAAACTGCCATGTTCACCCAACTTCTTATTGGATTGTTTGAACCTAGTTCTCACTCCAGAACCCAAGTAAAACTATGCTGTGCTATCTGTATACATCTTTATATAGTACCTTGGCAGGTAGACAGGAAATCACAAACTTCAGAGATTATATCCTATACATCTGTGTTCCCTAACAAATCTTCCATTTCAACCTAAATCTTAACCACAAATAAACATCATTACCTGTATCTCTAAGACTTGCAGCATACAAAAGCTTATTCCTGGAAAAGAAAATGATGCAGATAAGTTTCAGTCTCTTTACATTCTTATTTCTGCAAAAGACAGTTAAAAGCTTAAAAAAATCATTTCAAGTGCTAATGCTATCTTGACCTATGATTAGGTTCTCAAGATCACTGACATACACCGACATTCCTTGCAAAACTATAGACATGGGTCAAAAAGAACCCCAAGGTTATCATGTCTAGGCTCCTTAAAAATAATTTTCAATTATACATGTATGAAGTCAGAGAATATAGGTTGGCAAAAATAACGAGATTATCCACAGAACCCAATCGAGAAACAATATTTACAATATACAAGTGTATCTTTTCACATGTGTATATATGTTTATTCAGAAAAAAAATTTACTATATAAGTTCTTCTCTAACCTGCTTAATGTATCATCATATGAATATCCTTCCTTATATTTCAAGAAACCCAAGTCTATGTACTTAATTAACCCTATATATAGGCTAACAAACACGGAAAGCTGCCAAGCTAAGTAGGATTACACTTAGTTCATTTTCTGTTGTGGTAACAATAGTTACAAAGATTTTTAGGATTACCTGATATCACTGGCTAGAATCCAGTAGGAATTCCTAGAAACAGAATCCCATTGCAGGCGTTTGCCCCTAGCTTTAGTCTGCTCAGAGCATGTGTTTAATCAGGTGATCAGCTGAAACACGGACTTAACATGCATTTCATCATGGCAAACCATAAATGATTGGTGAAGGGCAAACCACCACCAGTTCTTAGTAACATCAGGATAGCCAGGATAGCCACTTATAGATGGAAGTAAGGCTCTTCAACTATCAAATTTCAGCTAATAACATAGCTCATCTATTGCTAAGTGATTAGATACTCAAATGAGGTCAATAAGATGTTGTGCAGGGCCCCCCCACCCCATTTTCCTCTTCTCACTTACCTCTGGTATCCCATGAATTCAAATTCTATCTGGGAATCATGTTGAACTATATTATCCTCTATTAACTAACTCAGTAATCTCTGGAAGAAAACAAAAACACATGAAGGTTATGATTATGTGACCTGATTATACACAAGCATGCTCCACACCAAGTCACATCAGTATAGTCTCAAGAATAACCGCTCGTTTTTCATTTGAATCTCCCATTCAATAATGACCAGGCTCAGTATTAAATTAGGGTAAACTTCTGCACTGACTCAACTTTGCATAATTAAAAAGTTTAGACAGTAAATTTAACCAATCTTAAAACTTTACAAGCTACAGCCAAACAAGATATGTAAAAGAACCAAGAAGTCATGTCGTGCAAGCAAGGTTCAGATAAATGGGAAGATAATCCAGTCATCTTTATTCCAAACACCTTTCACTATTATTGAGCCAATGCCAATTGTATTTAATGATTATTCCTTTGACAGTAAACTAAGTTTCCACAGTAAACAAAAAAAAAAATTTAAATTTATCTTGCAATAAAAAAACTCAGTATGATTTTTGAATCCATGTTCACCACCAGATGGTAATATAAGAAAGACTATTTTAAGTCTTCATTTAAAAATAGAGCTTTTCTCATGTACTTTGGAAATGTTTACTAGAACCAGTCCCTGAAGGACAGGTTGGTAGAGGAGGACCCTCAAGAGAGACTGATACAGTAGCTCCAACAATAGACTCAAACACAGTGACTATTTGGGTACCATATATGAAGAATGCAAAAGACAATGAGAGACTCTGAAGGGCATCCTGCTTAGTGGAAGACTTCAAGAAGGACTGACACAGTGACTGCCACAATGGGCAGAGATTGTGAGGATCGGGCAGGGTTTTAATCTGTTGTACGATGAGTCAATTGCATCAGCTAACATCTCAGAGTTCAAGTACTTGCCTTCATAATGCATCAATTTCTAACACTTTCACATGGAGAATATACAAACCTCAGTAATGTTTAAGAGCAAGGACATCCGTCTAGAGACTAAGGTGTACCTAATCCAGACGACGGTCTTTGCAATTATTTGCTATGCATCAGAGCTGGACAACGACGAAAGAGGACAGAAGAATTGATGCCTTTTTTTTTTTAAACAATTTTTGTGTAAGTGTACCGGCAAATCAGATCTGACTGGTACAAGAGATTGTCCCTCCTTTTCCCAGCAGAGCATCTGGGAGTCGAATCGTGTGCCTCTGGGATTGTAGTTGCAGCTCCTTGCCACTAGGCCACCAGAGCTCCCCCAGAATTGATGCCTTTGAGTTGTGGTGCTGGAGAAGAGTAATGAACATACACCATGGACCGCCAAGACAATAAGTCTGTCCTTGAGAAGGTGAAACCAAGTTACTCCTCAGAGACAAAAAGCAAAGAGGAGCATGGTGTCCTTGGAGGAGAGGACATCATGCTTAGAAGGGTAGAGGGTCTGCTTTGACACAGTGACTGTGGTAATAGAGGCAGATGTGTCAGAGACAGGCAGGTTGGCTAAAGAAAGGACCGGGTTCAGAGTTAGTGTACACAGAGTTGCTGGGCGACGTGGTCGACACATAACAAAAGATGTTACAGAGGTTTCACAGTGCCACTTTTGTTCTGGCAAACAGGTGACTGAAGAAGTGGGCCTTTTCTCCTCAAAGGATTCCATCTTCAACCTGAAGAAAAAGGAAGCAATAGAAAACCGTCACTTGCTTGAACTTCCTTTAAAAATCTCTGGTGGCAAACTTAGTATAAAGTTTGATGTTAATCCAAAAAAAAGATGGGCTGTCTCCTTCCTTTTTAGATTTACAGCCTCTAAAAACCTGTTAGAAGATGAGCTATGCGTTGGTTCCAACTCAATGGCAATGAATTGAGTTCAACCATAGGGGGGACAGGACAATCATACACACACCAAAACCAAATAAAACATAATTCTTTCCCATTGACTATTAGTTTAATTAAGAATTCTGAATCATTTTAATCTTTAAAAGTACAGGAAGAAGCCATTAAAAGCATAAAAAAGAGGTTAAGTCAGAACATCAAGTGCACCCAACAGCCTACCACCTCACCAAGTCTCAGTCTTTACTGCTAGACGAAAATACATTTGCTGAGGGTTTGAGTAACTTAAATAAAGATATATGCAAATAGTAAAATCTTCCCTGTTAGCTGTTTTCCCCGTTTCATACTACTTGCTAATTATATGTAGCCTAGTGCTTAAGATAATGGAAACTAGTCTTGGATGTCAGCTCATTCACTAATTAACTCCTGTTGCCCTTCTGTAAGAGGAGGATAAGCAACACCTACCTCTGTACTCAGGAAAGTATCCCAGACTCAAACATACCTGAAAATGCCCTCGAGCCAAACATTCCATTAGAAACCCTTTTAACAAGATAAACAGAACAAAGGTAGAGAACATTCCAGAACCAAGGTATGATGCTAAAGATGTTCCACTGAGTGAAATAAGTCTATTCATTTTTTAACCATGTCTCCGTCTACACACACAAAAAAATTGTGAAATCAGAAAAACAAAAGTCACCATATGATAATGACTGGTGGCAGGTAAAATTTATTACTGTGGCAGGAGGTACTCACTAGAAAAGTGAACAAAAGATCATCACTCATAAACTCACCTCATAGCTAAATTATTATTTTTAATTTTTTTAAAAAACTTTATTATTTTTTTTTGTGTGTACCATCAAATCAGATCTGGCTGGTACTGGAGATTGCCCTTCCTTCTCCAACAGAGCATCTGGTGGATTCAAACCTCTAGGATTGCGGTGCAGCTTCTTGCCACTAGACCACCAGAGCTCCCTATAGCTAAATTCTTGAAAAATTATGGATTGTCCATCTTTCTACCAAGGAGTGGCTGGGCACACAACTGTATTTTTAAAAAGGACTGGCTCTGAGGACTTGGACACTTGGCTAAGGGAGCTATCTGGGCTAAGGGTTGTTGTTGTTGTTAAGTGCCTTCGAGTCACAGGCGACTCATAGCGACCCTATGAAGGAGAGTCCTTGGCGCTTGGGTGCCTTTCATCCTCTCTCCAAGTTCATAGGGTTTCCGGAGGCAAGCTATTATGGAAGTGGATGCCACTCCTCCTTCCACACTTGTTTAATTGGGGAGCTCCACACCGCTCTC
>NW_006399776.1:19336680-19338078 GCF_000299155.1 Elephantulus edwardii
AGCACTGTTGTCATTCCATCCGTCATTCACATGTGCTCACCACAAGGCAGAATTCTTAAAGTGAACTGGGCAAAGAAATATGCTTTAACACCTTGTCAATTTATCTCACTGGGGGTCTTCCTCTTTCGCTGCCATTTCCAAGGAATAGCGTCTCCTATAAACATGTCCAAAGTTTGAATGATAATTGAAGCTTCCCCATCCTTGCCTCCAAGGAGCACTCTATCCTAGCTGCCCCTCTCCTAAGAACTATCTGTTTGTTCATTCCTTTGACAATGAAATATTCACTACTCTTTTCCAACACAACTCAGAGGCACTGATTTTTTTCTCATCCTTATCATCATTATATGCCCAAAATAAAAATTCTAGGATACGCTGCATAATTAAACTTAGAAGTCCCCATAAACCAGGAACTAGAATATTAACTTGCAGTTGAAACGTCACATGTACCAAACAATTTAAGTATGAGGTTGGTTAGTCATTATAGTGTGCTGAGGGGAAATAGAAATACCATGAACTTCCTTTATGTCCATCAATAAACAGAAGTTAAAGAAATCAGAAAACTATGTAACCATAATAAATGAAGAAGCCTTTCATTTACTCACGGAAAATTTCTAAGTGAGAGAGGTATGCAGTATAATATGTACAGAGGATGGATGAGTACATAAAATGTTTCTTATCTAAGTAAAAAACATAAATGTTTTGGAAGGCCAAAGCATAAATTGTTAACACAGTTTCTAAAGATGAACTGTGGGTGTCTTATGCATAGGAAACTTTTGATTACTTTTAAATTTTGAATGATTTGTCTGATCTACTTTGAAAGTTATAGACAAAAGATTAAAAATTATGATTATGCAAGTCCTACATATGGTACCAACTAGTCTATTTGGGGTTTTTTTCAACTGCAATAATAACCATTATATACATTATATTTGAACTAATATCTCTGTATAACAAAGAGGAAAAATAGGATAGATTACGTTCAAGGTCACTGAGCAGATGTTTCTAATATCCAAAATTAATTGCTTACTTTCATCTAGAAAACACTACTACCACATTTGAATTTTTCTGGATGGCATTGAAGAGCCCAGACTCCATCTAATCCACTGGCCTTTAGACTAAAATCATGCCCAAGTTCAAGCAACGAAGAAGAAAGCAAAAAGCCAAAGCTAAGAGATTATTTAAAAAAAAAGAAGCATCTCGACTTCTGTCCAGGCAAATTAAACCTTCCCCTCCATCTCCCCCTCCTTCTCTCCCTCTCCCAAGGTCGCCAGAAAGAGTTTAGAAGTTTTGAAAGATACCATTTTTCCATCTCGTGTCTGCCTCCAAGAACTTCATAGTTTAAAACAACGGTTTTGCATTTTGGAAAGTGAATTCTGCAAACTTCAAGAAGCACTGAAG
>NW_006399776.1:19339828-19341575 GCF_000299155.1 Elephantulus edwardii
CCTAAGTACCCATCAACAAACAAATGGATAGAGAAGCTCTGGTATATTCACACAATGGAATACTATGCTGCATTGAAAACAAGGACCTCATGTAATATACAAAATGGGTGGCCCTGGAGGACATTATGCTGAGTGAAATATCTCAGTCACAAAAGGATGAATACTGTATAATGCCACTGTTGTAAAATAGGACTGACATTGGGGCTGGAGGGAGACTGAGAAAGATGGGATAAATTATGTGTACTGAATTGAAACAGATGAGGGAAAGAACTGTTTAAAGGGGATATATAAGGTATTATGGTCATGACAGGATTCCAGAATGAAGGCTGCATAGTGGAGGGGACTGGGGGTGGGGGGCGACTGTATAACAATGAAAGAATTTTTCTTTTACTTTTCAAAGAAAAGAGCGAACTGGGAGTGGGGGGAATGGGTGGGCAGGGAGAAAAGTACAACAATGAATGAATGGAAATCCAAAGTCTCTGTAAACTTTCATTAAAATTAATAATAAAAAAAAACAAACACTACTACCACATGCCCTTGTCTGTCTCTGTCTCTCTCTCTATATATATATATCTCAGACTCAGAATGCATAGCTGTCTTGCCCATGGTCACCAAAGTAAGCTGTGGCGCTGGAATTTGAATTTAAGTTTGCACTAAACTAAGATTCCTTATCTTTTTTTCGGTGCATCTTATGCTTTTTGGGTCATCCTCAGGCAGTAGTGCCATTAAAATTAGAAGGCACTCATAAAACTCACTGAGATCATTTTACTTCGGTTGTTTGTTGAACCAAGAAATAAGGACTTTGGTCTGAGCAAAGATCAAGGCAATGAGAAACGTCTACTGCAGCTCTGCTAATCCAATAATGATCTGGGCTCCGCTGACACTCAGCAAGAGAATTAACCTGTACAGGGCTGACCGCATCTCAAGATGTATCCCTCGAACCCAAGGAGCTATCAATCAAAAGTGCAATACCTTTCCCTCCTAGTATCTGGGAGTCTTCCAAACACACAAGCGCTCTGTACTTGAACCGGAGTCTATTGTTCCCAGGTCACCAGGTCTAGGGAAATGAACGCAGAATCCAGCTCTGCAGCCGCCCACGTGCAAAGAAGCCAGGCGCCGGAGCGCAGTATTTCATGTTCTTTCCCCAAGCCGCGCAACCCTGAAACAGTCGCTCAGAGACCCACACAATCTAATGCTAGCTTAAAATGACGTCCTGCTACACTGGTGTATGGTTCAAATTGGAGGGGAAATTCAAAACAGAGAGAGAAGTAAAAAACACACTCACCAGCCCACCAACACCGAGAAAGAGAGACAGGAGAGAGACAGGAAGTGCTCTTGAGAGGTAGCCTCAGCACCTGATTGGCTAATGAGCTAAAGGCGGGTTCCCTCTTTTACCTTAAAACCAAAGTTTAAAAAAAAAAACAACAATCAAACCCGTTGCCAGGGAGGAGATTCCTATTCTTAGATACCCTATAGGACAGAGCAGAGCCGACTTACCTTAAAACTTGTTAAAAAGACGCAATTCTCTTCATCACCTACTTGTTAGCTTGTTGTGACTTTTTTTTTTCACGGACTAGTAATGATGCTTCTTGCAGTTTTTAGGTTTGACTTCTAAAATCTAACTTCTTTTAAGGTTCGTGTATTTACCACAAGCAAACATAGGCAAGTTCAAGTTATTTGTGTATGCTCTTGTGTAGATACATATTATATGTATTATACATATTATATGTATTATACATATTATATG
>NW_006399776.1:19341745-19348514 GCF_000299155.1 Elephantulus edwardii
TTGAGAATACCATGGACTGCTAGGAAAACAAACACATTTGTCCTGGAAAGGGTTAAACCGGGAGGCTCCTTGGAGGCAAGGATTCTGAGGTTCCGTCTAACTTACTTTGGACATGTTGTGAGGAGAGACCGGTCCTTGGAGAGGGACATCATGCTTGGGAGGGTGGAGGGACAGTGCAGGAGAGGAAGGCATTCTATGAGGTGGATTGATTCAGTGACAGGGATAATTGGGATGGGAGTGTCAGAGACAGTGCAATTGGCACAGGACAGAGAGGAGTTTAAGGCTGTTGTACATAGGGTCGCTATGAGTCGCAGGCGACTCGACGGCCCATAACAACAACAACAACTTGTGTAGATAGGCCTACTTTATTTTATTCTAAATAATTGTCATCCCTTCACTGTAAACGCCTGTCCTTTGTGACCTCAATATTGGTAATTTATGCAAGGCAACAGGATCTATTATAAAGAGTTTCTGTCCATTCAAGTTAGAATGTGTCTTTAGAGCAGTGCTCCTCCTAACCAACCTGCTGAGTGGATAAACACTGAGTGGCTTTGAAACAGAATTTAGCTAACTAAAAGGAATTGTTTCATTATTGTTTTTTTGTACCGTACAGTCAAAGTAGAACAGACCCATAGCAGAGGCAGTTAATCATACAGGAGGAGATTGCCCATCTATCTTCTGCGGAGTAGCTGGTGGCCTTGAACCTTGTGCCTTCGAGATTGCAGTGCAGTTTCTTGCTATTTGGCCACTGTTTCCTTATTAACTAAACAAAACAAAATACTCTCTGCCTATTTGTTCACTCTCTATCGTTAGTAAAACTATCCTAATCCCTGATTTTATGGTATTGTCCTGAGGATATATCTAAAATGTCATAATCAGATTTATCAGTGTACAGCTAATGGGTCTATTGCATGTTGAATGGATGTCAAGGGATACTGGGCTCCTACAGAGTCACCTTCTCATGAAGTCACACTGCCTCTTGGCAAGAGTTATTCACCCACGTTAATGTACGTGAGACAAAGGGTCGCCATACTTATATACAAAGAACACTCTTGTTGCACTTTTTCCAAATCAGCTTTTGGCAGTCCATAGGATGTTCAGTGCTCTTCACCCCCACAGCTCAAAGGCACCAATTCTTCTGTCATCCATATTCATTGTCCAGCTCTCAGACAGATAGCAAGTAATTGAAAAGACCATGGCCTGAATTAACACACGTCTTCAAATTGACATTATTGCTCCTCAGTAATTTGAACAGTTAGTTCCCTGACATCCTGCTTTCCCAATGCGGTATGTCTCCTGATCTCCTGACTGCTGATACCAAGGAAGTTAATTGTCGACCCAAGTAAGATGAAGTTGTTGACAATTTCAACCTTTTCTCCATCTCATCTCTCATGCTGTTATTTATTGGTCCAGTGTTGAGGATTTTTGTCTTCCTTTTTTTATTTTTTTTTATTTTTGTCTTCTTGATGTTGGATTGCAATCCATATTGAAGGTTGTAGTCTTTGATCTTCTGCAGCAAGTGTTTAAAGTCTTTCTCATTTTCAGCAAGCAAGGTTGTGTCATTTGATTAACCCAGGTTATTGATGTGTCTTCCTTCAATCCTGGTGGCAAATTCTTCATAGAGTGCAGCTTCTCAAATAATTTGCTCAGCATATAGATTGAATAGATGTGACACACACCTTTCCTAATTTTAAACCATGTAATATTGACTTGCTCTTTTCTCACTATAGCTTCTTGCCTGAACATAATGTGATTCCCATTCTTCTCAATGTTAGCCACAGTTTGTTATAGTCCACTCAGTCAAATATTTTTGCATAGTCAATAAAACACAAGCAGACATTCTTCTGGTATTCTCTGCTTTCAGTCAGGATCCATCTGGCATTGTATCCCTGGTGCGGTAGCCTCTTCTAAGCCTAGCTTGAACTTCTAACAGTTCTCAGTCCATATAATGTCCTAGTGGTTTTTGGATAATCTTCAGCAATATTTTGCTTACATGTGATAGTAATGATAAGGCTTAATAATTTCCACATATTGTTGGATCATGGTTCTTGGAAATGGGAACAAAATATGAATATCTTTTACTCAGTTGGCTCCAAATTCAGCTTCCTCCAAATTTCCTGGCATAGACTGGTGAGCACAACCAGAGCTGCATCAGTTATTTGAAATATGTCAATTGGTATTCCATAAATGTCTGGGGCCTTACATTTTTTTAAAACACCTTTTTAAATTTTTTTCTTTTCTATATTTTTATTATTAATTTTAATGAAAATTTACAGAGACTTTAGATTTGCATTCATTCATTCATTGTTGCACTTTTCTCCCTGCCCTTCCTTCCCCCCAGTACACTCTTCTCTTTGAAAAGTAAAAGAAAAATTATTTCATTGTTTTACAATTCCTTGCCCCCAGGTCCACTCCACTATGCAGCCTTAATTTTGGACTCCTGTCATGACAATAATACCTAATTACATATCCCTTTTAAGCAAGCAGTTTTCTCCCTCATCTATTTCAATGCAGCACACATTATTTATACCATCTTTCTCAGTCTCCCCCCAACCCTGATGTCAGTCCTGTTTTACAACAGTGGCACTATACAGTTTTTGTCCTTTTGTGACTGATATATTTCACTCAGCATAATATCCTCCAGGGTCACCCATTTTGAATAATATTTCATGAGTTCCATGTTTTTCAATGCAGCTTAGTATTCCATTGTGTGAATATACCACAGCTTCTCTATCCATTTGTTTGTTGATAGGCACTGAGGTTGTTTGCAACTCCTTGCTATTGTGAACAAAGCCACGATAAACATGGGTGTGCAGGGGCCTTATTTTTGGCGAGTGCTTCCAGTGCAGACTGAAAGTCTTCCTTTATTCCATAGGCACTTGTGATATCTCCCGAATCTTTTCAGTGTCCATCAATTCTTTTTGATAGAGTCAGTCTATGTATTCTGTTCATCTTTTTTTGATGCTTCTGAATCTTTCAAGATTTTGCTCATAATTGCAATATGAGGTTTGAGTTGGTTTTTCAGTTCATTCAACTTTAGAAATGTCAAAAATTTCTTTTTCTGTTGTTGTTTACTTTAGTCTATCCCCTTTCCTTTGCTGTCTCTGTGTTAAGAACTTCTCTTACTATTTCTGATAGGGTTATTTTTCATTAATTCCTTCACTTTTTGGTTTTCTGCAAATAATCTAATTTCTCCTTTATATTTGTGGGCATCTTTGCTGACATAGGATCCTCAGAAGGCAATTGCTTCCTTTCAGTCTTTTGTATATGCTATCCCACTGTCTTCTTATTCACGTGGTGCACCTGATTCAGGCCACAGTATTTTCAAGCATTTGCAGAAATTATCGAACAATAGCATTAATATCACATGCAAGCAAGATTCTGCTGAAAATAACCCAAAAATAACTAGAACAGTACTAGGGATATTATAGCTAATGTTAGATGGATCTTGGCTGAAAGCAGAGAGTAACAGAGGAATGTCTATCTGTATTTCATTGACTATGCAGAGGCATTTGACTGTGTGGATCACAAGATTCATCAACACCCTGCGCTATGAAGATGACACAACCCTGTATGCTGAAACTGAGGAGGACCTGAAGTATTTGCTGCAGAAAGTCAAGGACTGCAGCCTTCAATATAGATTGAAGCTCAAAATCAAGAAAACAAAGATTCTCACCACTGGGCCAAATGGGAGCATTATGATAGATGGTAAAAAGATTGAAATTGTTAGCAGCTTTGGGTTGCTTGGCTCCACAATCAACAATCTTGGTACCAGCAGCCAGAAAATCAAAAGACGAATTGCACTGGGAACCTCTTCAGAGTACTGAAGAGCAATGACGTCAGTCTGGAGACTAAGGTGCACCTGATGCAGGCCATAGTCTTAGCAATTATTTGCTATGCTTCAGAAACTTGGAAACAACTAACGATAACAGAAGAAGGATTAATGCCTTTGAGTTTGGTGCTGGGAAAGAGTGTTGAACATGCTTTTGACTGCCAGGAGAACAAATAGATCTGTCCCGAGAGGGTGAAACCAGGCTGCTTCCTGGAGGCAAGAATTTTGAGTCTCTGTTTCACATATTTTGGGCATGTGGCCAGGAGGGACCAGTCCTTGGAGAAAAGCATCATGCTTGGAAGAGTGGAAAGACAGCGCAGGAGAGGAAGACCCTGGATGAGACAGATTGACTAAGTGACTGGAGCAATAGAATTAGATCTGTTGGAAACAATAAGATTGGCACAGGATAGGATAGGTTTCAGAGCTAATGTACATGTAGGATCACTATGAATCGCAGGTGACTCGATGGCATACAACAACAGAAGTTAAGTCACTCACCCCAGTACAACAAATTGACAAATTTTATACTCCTAAGTTATTATGTGCTGCTGAGTCACCTGCAACTCATAACGACCCTATGTACAATAGCTCTGAATCCTGTCTTGTCTTGAGCAAGACTCACTATTCCGATACATCAACCCCTTTGCCCTAGTTACTGTATCAGTCCCTCTCATCCAGGGTCTTCCTCCCCTGCACTGTCCCTCCACCCTTCCAAGTATGATGTCCTTCTCCAAGGATTGGTCCCTCCTGACCACGTGCCTAAAGTATGTGAGACAAGCTTCAAAATACTAGCCTCCGGGAAGAAATTTGGTTTCACCCCTTCCAAGACAGATCTATTTGTTTTCTTGACAGTCCATGGTATGTTAAAGACTCTTTTCCAGCACCATAACTTAAAGACATCAATTCTTCTTCTGTTATCCTTAGTCATTGTCCAGCTCTCTGAAGCATAGCAAGTAATTGTAAAGACCCTGGCCTGGATCAGGCACACTTTAGGCTCTAGACTCACTTCGTTGCTTCTCAGTACTCTAGAAAGTTTCTGACTGCAGATTCCTCACCACTGGTGCCAAGAGTGTCAATTGTGGAGCCGAGCAAGCTGTAACTGTTAACAAACTCAATCTCTTCTGCCTCCGTCACGGTACTGCCAACTACACAGTGGTAAGAATCTTTGTCTTCTTGATGTTGCACTTTAATCTATATTGAAGACTACAGTCCTTGACCTTCTGCAGCAAGTGCTTCAGGTCCTCCTCAGTTTCAGCAAGCAAGGTTGTGTCAACTGTATAACATAGGTTATTGGTTAGTCTTCCTCCAGTCCTGATGCCACATCCCTCCTCTTACAGCCTAGCCTCCTGGATTATCTCTTCTGCATATCGACTGAAAAGGTATGGAGACAGGACACATCCTTGACACACTCCTTTCCTGATTTTGAACCATTCAGTGTTTCCCTGCTCTGTTTGAGGACTGCTTCCTGATCCAAGGTTTCGTATAAGTACAGTCAAGTATTCTGGGATTCCCATTCTCCTCAAGGTTATTCACAATTTGTTGTGATCCACACAGTCAAATACCTTTACATTGTCAATGAAACACAAATAGGTATCCTTCTCGTATTCTTTGCCTTCTGCCAACATCCATCTGACATTGACGATTATGTTTCTAGTGTCACTACCTCTTCTAAACCGAGCTTGTATTTCTGGTCTGTCAATGGGCTGTTCCAGTAGTTTCTGGATAATCTTCAGCAGAATTTTGCTTGCATGTGATATAAACAATATTGTATGATAATTTCCAAACTCTGTTGGGTCACCTTTCTTTGGAATGGGAATATATAGAATATATATGGATCTCCTCCAGTCAGTTGGCCAGGTAGTTGTTGTCCTCCAGATTTCTTGTCACAACATGGTGAGCATCTTGGTTGCATGTTCAATCAATTTCTGACTGCAAAATTTGGTAGAAATCATCTATTTCCTCCTCTTTGGCTCTGATTGTTGGTGCATATATTTGAATGATAGTGATATTAACAGGTCTTCCTTGTATGCGTATGAATATTATCTTGTCACTCACAATATTGTATTTCAATATGGATCTAGAAATGACTTTTTAAACTATGAAAACAACCCCATTTTTTTCTCACCTTTTCATCTCCAGCATAGTAGATCATATGATCATCTGATTAAAAATGTCCAATGCCAATCCATCTCATTTCACTAATACCTATTTTGTCAATAATTTTAATGCAAATTTTTTAAATTTTCTTAACTATTATTGTACTAATTTATTTACAAAATTAGAATACATTGTTTTCCAGAACCGATTCTTCCAATTTCCTTCACCCCTCCACCCATCAAATTGTACAACCCCATGATTAATCCCTCCTCCCCCTGTACATCCTAAGTCCTCTGCTTCCACCCTCCCCCACCCCCTGGATCCTTATACTCATTCTACAATAACAGTTTTAGGTAAAATTTGTCCTTGTGGGACTGAGTTAGTTCACTTAGCATAATGCTTTCCAGTCTCTCCCAAGTTAGGGAATAATTTACAAAAACATTGCTCCTGCATGCTTTATAGTATTCCATTGTGTGAATATAATTTCTCAATTCAGTCATTTGTGGTTGCACATCAGGGCTGTTTCCATGTTGTTATGATGGTGAATATTGCTGTTATGAACATTGGTGTACAAGTTTCTGTTTGTGCCTCAGTTCTCATTTTCTTAGGGTATATTACAGGTAGTTGAACACTGAGTCACATGGGATTTCTATTTTCACCTTTTTGAGGAAGCGCCAAACAACCTTCCAGAATGGTTGTACCATTTTACAATGTATACCCATCAACATGTGAAACAACATATGAGCAAGAGTCTATGGTGATGAAAGAAGAAGTTCAGGCTGCTTTGAAGGAAATGGCAAAAAATAAGGCTCCAGGAATAGATGGTATACCAATTGACAT
>NW_006399776.1:19349719-19352739 GCF_000299155.1 Elephantulus edwardii
GGAGAGGAAGGCCCTCTATGAGGTGGATTGATTCAGTGACTGGGATAATTGGGATGGCAGTGTCAGAGACAGTACGATTGGCACAGGACAGAGCGGAGTTTAAGGCTGTTGTACGTAGGGTCGCTGTGAGTCACAAGCCACTCGACAGCACATAACAACAACAACAACCCATCAACAATGTATAAGAATTCCTTCCTCAAGGGAGCTCTGGTGACCTAGTGGCAAGACGCTGCACTGCAATCTCAGAGGTATGTGGTTCAAATCCACCAGATGCTCTGCTGGAGAAGGAGGGGGCAATCTCCTCCTGTACCAGTCATATCTAATTTGACGGTACACGTAAAAATAATGCAATAAAAATAAAAAAAAATAAATAAGTAAAAATAATTCCTTTCTCACCACATCCTCTCCCAAATTTATTACTTGCTGCCCTGCTAAACTTTGCCACTGTTACTGGAGTGAGTTCATACCTCATTGAAGTTTTGATTTGCATCTCTCTTATTTTAAGCATTTTTTCATGTGTTTGTATTAGAATATCTTCCTCTGTGAAAATTCTTTCCATATCTTTTGCCCATTTTGTAATTGGGTTAAAAGTCTGTTTCTTGTGGAAGCCCAGGGATATTCTGTAAACTTTCATTCTGAGACTATTGTCCAAGATGGTATTACCAAATGTTTGCTCCCAGTAGTATGTCAATATTTATGCATTCCATTTCTTTCTTAACAATGTCCAGTTCCCCTACATTCATGCTTCTCACATTCAACGCTCCAGTCATTAGTTTCTGTTTACAACTATTCCTCGTCTTTTGTGTTTCCAAATTTGAGAGCTCAGCCTCCATTGCCATATATGTTATTCCACTCTATGTGTACTCTATTGTATAAACAAGAAAGCATGTATACACCACCTGAGCAATAACATGCAAATCATTGTTCCAATATTACAAACTTACATATAAGTGATGTATCCCCAAGAACAAAGCATAGAAGCAAGTAAGTATACATGTATCATGGTGCAAGGAGACCCTCTACAGCTCCATCTCTGGCCGAGGCTCAGGCAGTAAGGGTGGGTATGCTCTGCACTTTGGCTCAGCCTGTGCTGTGACTGAGACCCAGGTAGGGGATTGGCAGCAATCTACTCTATTTCCTATTTGGCTTTCACTAGGATAAGGATATCATGGCATCGGTGATGCCAGGCCCAAAGGTCCAAAACTAGGATGGTGGAAGTAGCTAGGCACTGAAGAAGCCACAGAGCTGAGCCACCTCCACCCCTGGTCTTGGACCCTTGGACTTTGTACAGGACACCAAGGAAATAGGACGTGTAATTTCAAAAACATTTACCACATAGGTAGCTTGTCTTTCCACTTTTTTTATAAAGTCCATTGATGAATGAAAGCTTTTCTCAGATCTCATTTATTTAGTTTGTCTTTTGCTGTTTGTGCTTTTGTTTTATCAGAGAATGGCATGGGCTTTGGTGTAGCATTGCAACACTTCATGACACTAAAGCTCTGTATTCTAGCATAATATGTTTGGAAATTCAAGATTGGTGAGTCATTCTACTTTATTCTCTTTCAATATTGGTTTAGCTACTACATGGGGCTTCTTGCCATTCTATTAGGGAACTCTGGTGGATAGGATTGCCAAGTGAATAGAGGACTGCAGTGTCACTGTCAACTCAAAGATGATTGGTTGCTTTCACTAGCTGATCTTTGGGAGAAATATGGACAAGTAACCAGACTCTGAAAACCCACCAGAGGGTCAGTTCTCACTTGATCTCAGCCTGGTGGCAACAAAGGTTTTGGTGTTTTGTTTTGTTTTTATTTTGCTGTTCCACATAAAGTTAATAATTTTTTAAGAAGGCTGCTAGAAATATGATCACAAATATGTTGAATTTACAGATTACATTGAGTATAATTATCATTTAATATTTTATCTTCTTATTCACTAGCATAGAACATCTTTCTACTTAAGTGTCTTTATCCTCTTTCAACATATTGTATCATTTTCATTGTATAAATCCTTCATATCTCTGGTCAGTCTTATGTAATACATTCTTTAAGGAGCTCTGGTGACATAGTCCACAGGGAGCTGCACTGAGTCTCTGGCCTTTTGAATTTACCAGTGACTCTTTGAAAGAAAAATGGGAAGTCTTTTCTTGTTACATTTTATAGCCTGAAATCTGATGGAGGGTCACCATGAGTCAGAGTCAACTTGATGTCAGTGAGTGAGTGATTTATTCTCTTAGATGACAGTGTAACGGAATTGTCTCCCTAATCTTCCATTCTGATTTCTCATTGCTAGTGTCTAGAAAACCAAATTATTTTTGTTAGCTTTGCACCCACACTATTGCTAAATTCACTTATTAGCTTTAGAAATTTTCTTGTGGATTCTTTTGAATTTTCTGTATATCTTCTATGAAGAGAGACAAGTTTACTTCATTTCCAATCTGGATAGCTTTCATTTCTTTTTCCTGTATTATTGCTGTGGCTAGGACCTTGAATACAATATTGAATTGAAGTTGGCTTACCAATGAATAAGAGAGATTGAATGAGAATTGATGCATTTTAATGAGAAATTATGGAATGCACAGACATTTTCTGTACTTATGATGATTATAACTGGGCTTGGACTCTTCAATACTTGACTGTATTTTGTCTTCAAAAATTCTGGAAAGTGTTGGTTCAGATTGTGGTATGTACCACAAGAGAATCTGTAGGCCATCCACCCAGAGTACCCAAACTGAGTCCCTCTTAAATAACAACAAACAATACATTTTCTAGAAACTCTGGTCATCACTGAGAACTTTACTATGGTAGCCTAGGAAAAATGGAGGTTTGGCCATGAACTCTATGAAAGTTATAGAAGACTACATTGAAAACTTACAATTAAAAAAGCAAAAGTGACAGTCTTCTCTTTTTGATACTTGACCAAACAGGATATACAGCTGAGTTAATAAAATGGTTTAGGAACTTGGTTTCTGCTCCAATAAAAAAAATTATTTTAAAAGATGTCCTAATATAGAAATAATT
>NW_006399776.1:19353116-19355687 GCF_000299155.1 Elephantulus edwardii
TGTGCATTGCTGTACAGAGGTAACTCGTGGTTGCTGTGATGCTGAAGCCTGTGACAGTGATGTGCCAATCGTGGTAATGGGCACCCATGGTGGACAGTGTTGGCTGGAGCTTCCCAACTAAATCAAGCCTGGAAGCAGGAGCGGCATCCACTTCCAAAATGGCTTGCCTCTGGAAACTCTATGTGCAAACAGTGCTCAGGCTGTTCGTTCATAGGGTCGCTATGAGTCGTCTACGACTCGACGGCATTAAACAACAACAACAACTTTAAATACCACAATATTTATTTTAGATTATCATAGCAGTAAAAAAAGTATTAAAGTGAAACTGTAAAAAAAAGTATTACAATAAAATTGTTAAGAGTATTAATGGAACAAGCCCAGTTTCACTCTTGCCACAGTTAATTGGAAGGCATTTTTTGCTGGTTTTATTATTCAGAGTTATGTTTGTTAAATGCCCTGTTACAACAGTCATCTCAGTATTACAGATTACTGTTCCAGTGTGTTAAGATTTGCCTGTGCTTTGGAACCTTTATAGAACACACTTATTTTTGGAATGTTTTTGATTGATGAGAAAGTTTAAACATTGTCTTCAATGTAGAATATACTGGTTTCTTTGGGTTTTGGGGTTTTTTGTTTTGTTTTGTTTCATTTTTCTTTTTGTTGCTGTTGTTGAGTGTCATCGAGTCATAGGTGACTCATAGCGACCCTATGAATGAAAGTCATAGACATTTGCGTGCATGACTTTCATCCTCTCTCCAGGTTCATAGGGTTTTCCGAGGCAAGCTGTTTACGGAAGTGGATGCCACTCCTGCTTCCAAGCTTGTTTTAACTGGGTAGTGCCACCAAACACTGTCCACCATGGGTAACCATTATCACATTTGACACACCAGTGTCACAGGGTTCAGCTTTCTCTGTACAGCAAGTGGACATACCAGGGTTAGTGCGGTCAAAATGAAATACTCATTTTACATTAAAAAAAATTATGCATTTGAATTGTGGTGTTGGCAAGAATATTGAATATATAAATAGGTTAGTCTTGGGGAGAGTTCATCCTTGGAGGCAAGGATTCTGAGGCTTCGTCTGACATGGAGAGGAACATCATGCTTGGAAGGGTGGAAGCGAGGAAGACCCTGGATGAGATGGATTGGCTCAGTGACTGGGGTAATGAGGGTAGGTGTATTGGAGACAGTAACATTGGCAGAGGATAGAGCAAGTTTCAGGGCTATCATATGTAGGGTCACTATGAATTGAAAGCGACTTGACGGCACATAACAAAAATGGACTTCTAGAAGAATGAACAAATCTGCCTTGAAAAAATTACATCCAGAATATTCCTTAGAAGAAAAAATTGTGTGTTCGTCTCATATATTTGGACACGTAATGAGGAAGGACCAGTCTCAGTCCCTTGAGACAGACATCATCGTTGGTAAAATAGTTGTTGTTATTAGGTACTGGAGAGTTGAGTATGACTCATAGCAACCCTATGAACAACCAATCTGAAGACTGCCCTATCCTGTGCCATCCTCAGAAATCTCTGACCCACTCAAGCCCATTGCTGCTTTCACCATGTCAACCACCTGGTTGATGGTCTTCATCTCTTTCACCACCTCTCCACTTTCCTAAGCATGATGACTCTTTCCAAAGAATAACCTCTCCTAGCAACATACCCAAAGTATGTGAGAAGAAGTTTCATGTTCTTTGCCTCCAAGGAGCATTCTGACTGGACCTTTTACAAGGCATACCTGTTTGTTCTTTTAGCAGTCCATGGGATAGTCAGTCTTCTTTTCCAACAACTCAGTTCAAAGGCATCAGTTCTGTCACCCTTCTGTTCAGCTCTCAGATGCATAGCAAGTGACGGAAAAGATCTTGGCCTGAACCGGGCACACCTTAGTCCTCAAATTGACATCATTACTCTTCAATAATTTTGAGAAGTCAGAATCCGTGAAAAAGAGAAAGACCCTTGAGGATTTATATTGACTTAATGACTGCAACTATAAGCTCAAACACAGCAATGATTGTGAGACTGTTGCTGGAAAATGTATTATTTCCTTCTGCTGCACACAGTACTGTTATGCGTCAAAATGGATTTGATGGCACTTAAAAACAAGTATATATAATGTGCAGAGTAGAATTACCCCATAAAATTTCTTGTAATCTTTATAAAAGCAGATTATCAGATAACCTTTTCCCTTTTAATTAACAGCCAAGTACATAATTATTACAACACTGGGAAGATTATACATATATATGTGTGTGTGTGGGTATCTATCTATCTATCTATCTATCTATCTATCTATCTATCTATCTATCTATCTTTCATACACATGAAACTCTCCTTAAAGAGGATAATTTTAAACACATAACCTATAAGACCTCTCTAGTGGCCTAGTGGATAAGGAGTGGTGCTACCAACCTGAAGGCAAGTAGTTTGAATATACAAGCTGCTCCACGGGAGAAAGATAGGCAATAACCTCCTGTAAGACTTGTCAACTATGAATTGGTTCTGACTTGATAGCACATGTTGTTGTTGTTGTTGTTGTTGTTATGTGCTGTTGAGTCGCTTGCAACTCA
>NW_006399776.1:19369097-19376480 GCF_000299155.1 Elephantulus edwardii
AATGTTATTTATGTTTGCAACTTTTTGAGATAGCACCATACAGCCTTCCATAGTGGTTGCACCATTTTACACTCCCACCAGCAGTGAATAAGTGTTCCAGTTTCTCCACAACCTCGCCAATGTTTGTTTGGCTTTTTTATAATTGTTGCTGACAGAGTCCCAGTGTCCAGATCTTTCATTCTGAAATTCTTCTTGTTAGCCACTAGGGGTTTACTAAGAGAGCTCTGGAGCCTTAGCCAGTAGGCACCTGTGCTGTTAACCCAAAAGCTGCCCTCCCTGCTTGTCCACCAGCAGTTCCAAAGAAGAAACATAGACAGTTTCCTTCCATGTTATTTATATCAGAAAACCAATGGAGGACCAGCGGTGAATTGATTCTAATTTGACAACAATGCGTTTGAGAGTTGTTTTTTGAATGGTTACTATGGTGACCTGGTGATACGGTGGATAAGTTGACTGCCAACCAAAATATTGGAGGCCAAACCTGCTAGCCGCTCTGAAGGAGACTGAAGTCGCAGTCTGCTTCTACGATTTACAGCCTTGGGAACTCTGTGGGGCAGTTCTGTTCCGTCCTTTAGGGTCACTGTGAATCAGACATCACTGAATGGCAATGAATTTGGCTTGGGGTTAATGGTTACTATTCTCCAGTACTCAGCTCTAGCACATTTGACCTGACTGTACAGTCTTCAATGAGAAAGGAATTTTTTTACTAGATTCCATGCCTTTTGAACATGTGAAAAGTCTGTATATATCTTTGTGTACATTCTTTGATAGTATGTCCATCTTTTCTTACTTGTTTTAAGAAGCTTTGTCTAATATAGAAAATAGCCCTTTGTTACAGAAATTGCTAATGCCTTCCAAATTTATGCTTTTCCTCATCTTTAAAATTTTTATGTAGTAAAATTTATTGATTTTTTTATGACTAACTTTTTTCTCTTTATTTAATTTTGTTGTTTTGACTAGATACTATATTGTTTATCATAATTAATATCTTTCCTGGCTCTCTTAGTAGTATAATTTATTGATTTCAGTATATAGAATTTCAACTGTTTTCTAGTGTTCCTTTGGCTACTACTTCTTTTATTTAAAACATCATGAGCTGATTCAAAAAAAACCATAGGACTTTATTTTTTTCTCATTAATATGAGTAGGCAGAAGGTAAAGCTAGGAAGTAGCAGCACATTTAGCAAAGCAGTATCTGAATAACCAGGGCTGTGCTTTATCCTGGATTTGAACCTTGGACTCTTCAGTGTGAGTTCCGGTTACTTTAAAAATACAAAGCAAGTCCAGTGCATGGAGTCAATTTTGACTCATAGCAACAATATAGGATGCAGTAAAACTACCCCACAGAATTTCTAGGGCTATACATCTTTAAAGGAACAGAGCAGGTAGTGGGCTTGAATTGGCAACTTTTTGGTATTTGCTGAATACTTGAACCATAGCACTTTACAGAATACCTCTTTTTAGATTCTAGTCACATTCTCTCTAATTGTCTCCAACCTAGGTCAGGTCAGGTGTGGTATAGATGAAGCAAGGGTTCCTTCCTGGCCTTGGCCCCTCCTAACATCATCGTACTCTCCACCCATTGTCAAATTGCTACAGCCAACAAACCAAAACAGTAATTAGAACTATCAAAGAGTAAGTCTTCTAAACAGAAGTTTAGTTAGAGCTTAAGGTCATCAGCTTTTTTCCATTAGAAGAATGATCATTTGTCCTATAATGCTGTTGTGTTCCTTAGGGTCAAGAATGATGCATAGCTGACCCTCCAGAGGATTTTCAGGGGCAGTAAATCGCATGAGAAGACATTGCCCATCTTTCACCTGCAAAGCAGCTGGTGAATTAAAATTATGTACCTTTGGGATTGTAGCACAATTTCTTATAACTAGGCCACAAAAGCTCCCTGATATTGTACTGTTAGCTAGAAAATCTAGATGACTAAAGGAATGTCTAGGGAGCGAGGTGAGTCAGGGAAAAAATACCAGAAGGAGCCAACATAAAGTATTTGAGGTGGAAGGAATATACAGAGTCACTGTACCAAAAGGAATTGGCTCACAAAGAAGACTTTCATGAAACAATGTATGAGCAAGAACCTGCAGTGATGAAGAAGTTCAAGCTGCTCTGAAGGAATTGGCAAAAAACAAGGCCACAGGAATTGACAACGTACTAATTGACATATTTCAACAAATGCTGCCCTGGATGTGCTCACCAGGTTGTGACAAGAAATCTGGAGGACAGCTACCTGGCCAACTGACTGGAAGAGATCTATATTTGTTGCCATTCCAAAGAAAGGTGACCCAACAGAGTGTGGAAACTATCAGACAATATCACTAATATCACATGCAAGCAAGATTCTGCTGAAAATTATCCAAAAAAAATGACTGAAACAGCACATCAGCACGGAACTGCCAGAATTGTAGGCTGGATTTAGAAGAGGTCATGGCACTAACTAATGTTGGATGGATCTTCGCTAAAAGTAGAGTGTACCAGACCACTGTCTATCCGTGTTTCACTGACTATGCAAACACAGTTTACTATGTGAATTACAACAAACTGTGGCTAACTCTGAGAAGAATGGGAATTCCAGAACACTTGATTGTGTCTATGGGAAACCTATACATGGACTAGGAGGCAGTCATCAGAACGGAGCAAGGAAACTTTGCATGTTTCAAAATCGGGAAGGGTGTATGCCAGGGATGTATATGCAGAACAGATCATCCATGAGGCTAGGCTCTATGAGGAGGAATGTGGCATCAGGATTAGAGGAAGACTCATAATAAACCTGTGTTATGCAGATGACACAACCTTACTTGCTGAAACTGAGGAGGACTCGAAGTACTTGCTGCAGAAGGTCAAGGACCTTAAATGTGAATTGAAGCTTAATGGCAAGAAAGCAAATATTCTCACCACTGAGAGATTGAGATTGTTAACAGTTTTAGTTTGCTTGGCTCCACAATCAACACTGTTGGTGCCAGCAGGCAGGAAATTAAAAGATGAATTGCATTTGGGAAGGTCTGCTGTCACGGACCACTCCAGAGTACCGAAGAGCAATGATGTCAATCTTGAGACTAAGGTGCACCTGATCCAGGCCATGGTCTTCAAAATTACTTGCTATGCATCAGAAAGCTGGACAATGACTAGGGATGATGGAGAATTAATGCATTTGGGCTGTGGTGCTAGAGAAGAGTATTGAATATGGACTGCTAGGAAAACAAACAGATTTACCCTAGAGAGGGTGAATTCAGGCTGCTCCTTGGAGGCAAGGATTCTGAAGCTTCATCTCACATATTTTCAACATGTTGCAAGGAGGGACCAGTCCTTGGAGAGGGATATGCGTGAGAGAATGGAGTGACAGCACAAAAGAGGAAGACCCTGGATGAGATGGATTGACTCAGTGACGGGGTAATATGGGGTAGTTGTGTCAGAGATGATGAGGTTGGCTCAGGATAGAGCAGGATTCAGAGCTGTTGTCCATACGGTCACTACGAGTTGCAAATGACTCAGTGGTGCATCACAACAAGAAGAGGGTTTTATGAAGCTTCCTAGCTCCCATTCTAACTCCTAGGAATTAAAATTCTAATATCTAAATTTTATATCTTTCTAGGGAGTTCTGGTGGCCTAGTAGTAAGAGGAGTTACACTGACAACCCAAAGGTATGCAGTTTGAATCCACCAGCTGCTCCATGGGAGAATATAGGCATCTCTTTCTGTATAATTAATTTGCCTCTAAAAACCTATTGAGCTGTGGTGCTAGAGAAAAGTATTGAATATGGACTGCTAGGAAAACAAACAGATTTATCCCAGAGAGGGTTTAACCAGGCTGTTCCTTGGAGGCAAGGATACTGAAGCTTCATCTCACATACTTTCGGCATGTTGCAAGGTTGACTTGATGGTAAACAACAACAACATACCTTCGTAGTAAAGCAGAAGCAGAAAGCCTCTGGAAAGGCCCAGAGGCTGGGCCAGGCAGCAAAAACTGGAACCTCCTCATTGGTATTTCTATCCCATGCAAGCAAGATCTTGCTGAGGATTGTTGCGGTGTTGGAGAAGACTACTGAATATCCTATCGACTTCCATGCGAACAAGCAGGTCTGTTTTGGAGAAAGTAAAACCAGGTTTCTCCTGGGAGGCAAGGATGGTAAAGTTGGGTCTCACATACTTTGGGCATGTTTTTAGGAAGGACGTCATGCTAAGAAAGGTGAAGGGGTCAGCATAAGAGAGGGAGGCCCACAACAAGATGGATTGACAGTGACTATAACAGTGGGGTTGAGCACGTCAGAGATAATAAAGATGTTATGGGATAGGGTAAGGTTCAGATCTGTTGGTCATGGGGAGCTGAGTCATAATCGACCCAACAACAAACAACAATAATGACCTTTTTTAGGGAGCTCTGGCAGCCTAGTGGGTAAGGAGTTGCATTGCTACCCCGCAGGTAGGCAATGTGAATCCACCAGCTGCTGTGCTGGAGAAAGATGGGCATTCTTATGGGTGATTTACAGCCTCTGAAAACCTACAGTAGGGTCAGCTGTGAGTCAGCTCTCACTCTATGGTAATGACAGTAAGTGAATGGGGGATAGATCCTTACTCTTAGAAGAAATCTAATTTTCTTGCCTGAGCTATTCTTTTCCCTACAGAAATTACTAGCTCTTGTGACCAAGGAGTCATTAATGTATGTATCTTGCATTTGTACACCTATCATCTTTGTGTGTTTATTTCTCTCATTTATCATAGACCAATCTGCAGTTCAACAACAACAAGTATTATCTGATCCAGCTGTTAGAAGATGATGATCAGAGAAACTTCAGTGTTTGGATGAGATGGGGCCGAGGTAATGACTTTCACTGTATGTGTTCACATCAGAAAACCAAAAGCAACTTAGTGAATGGCCAGTGGGCCCTGAGTTTAAATTGGCTGAACAGGCACTCTAAAGTCTAGAGAGAATTTATTAGAAATCCTGCCTTTTTGATATTAGCAAAAAGACAGCATTGTGGGCAGGGATTGTATAACAATGAAAGACTTTTTTACTTTTCAAAGAGAAGAGCAAATTGGGGGGGACGGAGGGAGCAGGGATAAAGTGCAACAATGAATGAATGGAAACCCTAAGTCTCTGTAAACTTTCATTAAAATTAATTAAAAAATAATAATAATAAAAAAAGAGAAAGCAAAGAGCAGCCCATGGAGCTCTTCTGAAATGGGTCTGCTCGTGTTGTTCAAAGAGTATAACAATTAGGTAATTAGTATCAACATGATCAGTTCCCTAAGCTCTTTCACCTTTTCCCACTCCCATGCCTACTTAGAACTTGTCAGATTCTAAGCATAAACACGGTAGAGTTCTCCCTGGTTACTTATAGGTTAAGGGACAAGCACTGTCTCATGTTTGTCATTTACTTTGCAGTTGGGAAAACAGGGCAGCACAGTTTGGTGGCTTGTTCAGGTGACCTTGCCAAGGCCAAAGACATCTTTCAGAAGAAGTGAGTGCTAAATAATGAGTAAAAAAAAAAAAAAAACCAAACACCAAAACAACACTTTATGCATATATCATGTAAGATTAAAAATTGTAAAATAACTGTGATTCGGCCAATATGTTCGTACTTTTCCATTTCATTCTTTGACAAGAACACTGAACTTAATTCTTAGCTCGGCCTATCACCTTGAAATTGAATTAAAACAGACCATTCATATAATCGATACATGGCAAAGAAATTTAGGAAATTTTGGGAAAGTACAAACCATTATTTAGAAAATTGGGCTATGGAAGATCCAGCTAGAGTTTGAAAAACTCCACTACTGTGATATGCAGGAAAAACTTTGGAGTCTCTGGTAGCATGCTTCTTTCAGAGAGGAATTAGATTTCTTTTGTTTTTAAGTTTCAATGGTTTTTGTGAAACAAAACAAAAAACCACAAAGAATGTGTTTTTGTACCTTCAGGAGAGCTTAGTATACACTTTTCTCATTGTTGTTCCCATTTTCTCCAGAGCTTGCTTTTTCTGGCCCCTAATTCAGAATCTAGGGGTTGTTTTGAAAGCTAATGGCGTAACAGAATTCTCCTGTGGCAAGAAAATTATTGGAGAGGTCTGTTCTAAAGAAATAATTGTGAGCTCAACACAATAGTAGTCTTTTTTTTTATTTTATAAATCTTCTTGGACCTTGTAGATTCCTTGACAAAACAAAAAATAACTGGGAGGATCGTGAAAAGTTTGAGAAGGTACCTGGAAAATATGACATGCTCCATTTGGACTATGCCACCAATGCTCAGGTAAACTTTGATCAGAACTTTAAGGGGGAAAGCTGTTTCTTCTTAATCAGGGTAAAGTCAAGCAAGATGGTTTAGATCAAGTCTCTTACCTGAAGTTCTTTAAAAAATCTTAGGTAGAAAACAAAAAAAATCCTAGGTCCTGTTTCTAGACATTTAATGTTATGGATCAAGAGAAAAAGGGAAGGGAAGAAACAAGTTACTGTCAAGTCAGTTTTGACTCCTGGCAACCCTGTGTGGTTAGAGGAGGATTATGCTATGGATCAAGAGAAGAGTTACAGCATAAGACTATAACTGTAAAAATAGAAGAATTACTAGTAGAATGTGTACAAAGTCCAAAGGGGGAAGAGGAGGGAGGAGGTGGGCTGAGGGTAGGGAGGCAGGAAATCTCGGGATAGCAGAGTGGTGGGCAGAGGGAGGAGTTGAAGGAATTAGGGAAGATCCAGTGGGGACCTGAAAAGGCAGGGTAATGGTGGCCATGCATCCATGGTGATAATTTTATAAAACAATGTGAATAGAGGAATGTGTGAAACACAATGTATGTAAACAGAACACAATGTATATGATTTTTGTATGCAAACCAATATAAAATAAAAATTTTTTAAAAGAAGAATGATAAATAGGCTAATAAAACCATATTGGAAATTATCTTCATGTCAGGAAAAAAAAGTTAATTTTGACAAACTGAGATGTAAGTAAGATGGTGAAAACTGTCTTAAAAACTCATCTATTTGTGGGGAAAATGGAAAACTTTTTAGAGGGTTTTTTTAAAGTTAAGGATATTTGAGGCACATTGTTATACATAGTCAAGGTGACCGTGACACACAGTGTCACAGATCTGAACCTCACCCTCTCCTGCACACTCCTTAGAACCTCTGCCATGCTCGAGCCCATTGTTACAGCACCTGGGTCAATCCATCTTGTTGAGCATTTTCCTTTGTCATTCAGTACTTCAAAACCTCTAAGGTCAGCATATATAGACAATATTATTCTGAATAGTTCTAAAGACTTAGGATTAAAAGCTGGAAGTCACACTTAGCCATTCCAAGCATGCTACTGATCACCTGCCAAAGGTAATTGTAAAGCCAGCTTTTATAAAGAGCTCAAAGTAGATCTTTTAAGATTTTATGATTTTTT
>NW_006399776.1:19377016-19379987 GCF_000299155.1 Elephantulus edwardii
GCACAAATCAAGGCAGGTTACCAGTCTCTTAAGAAGATTGAGGATTGTATTCGGGCTGGGCAGCATGGACGAGCTCTCACAGAGGCATGCAATGAATTTTATACGAGGATCCCACATGACTTTGGGTAAGGTTGCTATTGTCATTTCACTTTGTTCTACTTCTTCCTAGCCCCTAGATCAACCAGCAGCAACTATAATCTTTTAAATAATTTTCTTCTCCAAGAAATTATTTCCTTTAATAGATATTAAACTAAAATCATAATTACTTTCCCTGAAAAAACTAGTGTCCCACCAAGAGCTATCCAAAATACCTTAATAAAAGAAAAAAAAAATAGGCAAGCTCTGGTGGCCTAGGGGCAAGAAGCTCTACTGCAATTTCAGAGGTGAATGGTTCTAATCCACCAGATGCTCTGCTGGAGGAGGGACAGTCTCCTCCTGTACCAGTCAGATATGATTTGACGGTACACACACATACAAAAATAATTTAAAAAAAATAAATAAAAATCCCCCCCCAAAAAATCTTCTAATATATCCTCTCCTCCCTCAAATATATCCAAGATACTTTTTTTTTTTTGACAAAAGGGAACATTTTTTATTAGCCAAGAGTACTTAACAACAACAACAAAAATCAAGGAGAATTTGCTTTAGGTGCCAGACCAAGATACTTTTAAGCGTATCCTCCCCACCCCTTTTTCTCTTCCTTAAGGTCAATGTAGCCACATAACACCATTTCCGTAAACTCAAATGATATGTGCTGCCAAGTTGGAAACAACTTATAACTGACTCTCCAGAGGGTTTTCAGAGGCTGTAAATTACACAGGAGACTGCCCAACTTTCTCCCATGGAGCAGCTGGTGGATTCAAACCACTTGCCTTTGGGTTGGTAGTGCAACATCGTGCCACTAAGCCACTCTAATGGCTTATGAGTCCTCTAGGCATAGGAAATACATATTATCTTTGTTGACACTTTATGCTGATTTTTATTACTTTTATTTCTTTTTAAAGCCTTATGACTTTGACAAGTCTGCCTTTGGTTCTAGATAGAAGTGTATCAAAACTATTCCTTATAGATGTCACTGTGCATAAAAAAGAATTTCTATTCCAGTCCTGAATGTCAAAATCTATATGATTTGTATTATTTCACCCAGCATAACATATACATAATGTCCTTTTATATGTTTGGAAATTAGAATCTGTCTAGATCTCGCTTTCAAATGAAAAACCCAGTTTTTCAGACCTAGTTTCTGCGGACCTCTTGTTAGTCATGTGTAATTAGGCCACAGGTCTGAGAGCTCATAGGCTGTCTTTCTTTGTCCTTAGGCTCCGTACCCCTCCACTAATCCGAACAGAGAAGGAATTATCAGAGAAAGTACAACTCCTGGAGGTGAGATATTTGTAGATTGTTGTGGTTAGGTGCTGTGGAGATGAGTGTGACTCATACTCTTGTCCTGGGTTCCTCCCACACTGATTCTGTATCTCACCCATCAGGCATTGGGAGACATTGAAATTGCCATTAAGCTGGTGAAAACAGAGCTGCAAAGCCAAGAACACCCGCTTGACCAACACTACAGAAATCTACGTTGTGCCTTGTGCCCTCTAGACCATACAAGTTATGAGTTCAAAGTAAGTAAAATTCTTTTCATTCTCCATGATCCAATCTTTTCCACCCCACTGTTCTCTTGACTGCTTGTAGCTAAGAGCAAACTATTACATAGGATGATTTTTATTTAATAGATTTTTGGTACTAGAGCTTTTCTAAATACTCTGTGAGACCATCCAGAAACAGAAAGTTCAGCTGAATTTTTGCCAGACACCATAATGCTCATCAGCTCAGTGTGGTCCCTGTTAGAGTCCATGGCACCCATTCCTTGTGTCCTTTTTTCACAGGTGATTGCCCAGTATCTACAGTCTACCCATGCTCCCACACACAGTGACTATACCATGACCTTGCTGGATGTTTTTGAAGTAGAGAAGGAGGGTGAAAAAGAAGCTTTCAGAGAAGACCTTCAAAACAGGATGCTGCTGTGGCATGGCTCCAGGTTGAGTAACTGGGTGGGAATCCTGAGCCATGGGCTTCGAATTGCCCCACCAGAAGCTCCCATCACAGGTTACATGGTGAGTAAAAATTGGACTGTGGAGCCATAACTTTCCTTTTTTCTACATTAGGATTAGTTGATGCCCCTTTCCAACAATTAAACCAGCTCACTGATGACCCTGCCGTTTCTTCCTAAGTCTCTTTTTAATTTCCTAAAGATACTCCTCCTTTCTCCTGAAAACAGAGATTCAAAGATAGTTCTTTCCTCTCGACAACAGAATTTTGGGGGCAAATAAAAAGGGTCTAAAGTATGTTTAAGAGAATGGAAACAGAGGATCAGTGTTAGGAGTCTTCCTTTAAGATACCGGATTGAGCGATTGGTCTTGATGTTTGTGTATTTCAGTTTGGGAAAGGTATCTACTTTGCTGACATGTCTTCCAAGAGTGCCAATTACTGCTTTGCCTCTCGTTTAAAGAACACAGGACTATTGCTCTTATCAGAGGTGAGATGGGAATACATCTATGATCTGTAATGTGCTATTCAACCAAGACTAAACCCACTGCTGTCAAACTGATTCTGATTCACAGTGACCTTAGAGGACAGGTTAGAACCACCCCATGTGGTCCACCAGCTTTTCAGTTAGCAGTTGAAGAGTCAACCATTTCACCTCTAGTGCTCCTTAGTTTACTAACAGTTCATATTTTTCTGTAAACAAAAGTTGGACCCAAGAACCGTGGGGAAAACTTGCTGGGGAATCTAAATCCCGTTTCCATTGCCTTGTATTCCTCTCCTGGAGCTGAAGAAGAAGCTGTTGGTGGACTTTTTTGTTAGCTTTAGAACAATCTAGTTCTGTGCAGAACATAAGAATTTCATGATCTTTTGCTCTGCAGGTAGCTCTAGGTCAGTGTAATGAGCTCCTCGAGGCCAATCCCGAGGC
>NW_006399776.1:19380848-19385335 GCF_000299155.1 Elephantulus edwardii
CCTATGAACAATAAATCTGAACCTTGCCCTATCCTGTGACATCCTCATCTCTTAATACACTCAAGCCCATTCTTAAATCATTGTGACTTCAAATCTGAGGCTTTATCTCCAGTACTATATCTACCAGTGTTCTTCTATTGTTCATAAGATTTTCAAAAGTCTGTTCTTTGAGGATGTTCAGTCCTGCTTCCTAGTCTGTCTTTGTCTTGGAACTTCCCTGTCCACCATTGGTGACTTTGCTGGTATGTAAAATACTGGTGGTATATCTTCTAGCCTCACAGCCACTTGCAAGTCACTCCAGTACAGCAAACTGACAGACAAATGCTATACTCAAAAGAGTAAATGATACCTCCTTAACTAACAAAGGCATTTAAATGAAGCTTTGTCCCACATACTTAGGGCATGTTGCTAGGAGAAGCTATTCTTTGGTGAAGGACATCATGTTTGGAAAGGTAAAGGGATGGCCAAGGAAAGGCAGACCCTCAACCAGGTGGATTGACAGTGACTGCAGCAAGGGGCTCAAGTATGTCAGATGTGATAAAGGATAGGACAGGGTTCAGATCTGTTGTTCATAGGGTCGCTATGAGTTGTACTCGACTTGATGGCACCTAACAGCAACACTCATTTAAGTACTGCTATTAAAACTAAACTTCGATTTCCTGGCTCTCGTGGGCTGCTGCCTCCAGCACCGCCTCTGGTCCGCTGAGTATCTTCTCCGCCATGCCTGGAGGTCTGCTTCTTGGGGACAAGGCCCCCAGCTTTGAGGCCGAAACCACCGTTGGCCGCATCTGTCTCCACAAGTATCTTGCAAATTCATGGGGCATTCTTTTCTCTCACCCTCGAGATTTTTATCCCAGTTTGCACCATGGAGCTTGGCAGAGCTGCAAAGCCAGCACCAGAATTTGCCAAGAGGAATGCGAAGTTGATTGCCCTTTCAATAGACAGTGTTGAAGACCATCTTGCCTGGAGTAAGGATATCAATGCCTACCAATTGCGAGGAGCCCACTGAAAAATTACCTTTTCCCATCCCTGGTGACAAGAATTGGGACCTTGCCATCGTCTTGGGCATGTTGGACCCAGCAGAGAAGGATGAAAGGGGCAGGCTGGTGACAGTTTGTGTGGTGTTTATTTTTGGTTCTGACGAGAAACTGAAGCTGTCTATCCTCTACCCAGCTACCACTGGAAGGAATTTTGATGAGATTCTCAGAGTAGTTATCTCTCTCCAGCTGACAGCAGAAAAGAAGGTTGCTAACCCAGTCGATTAGAAGGATGGAAATAGTGTGATGGTCCTTCCAACCATTCCTGAAGAGGAAGCCAAAAAACTTTTCGCTAAAGTAGTCTTCACGAATGAGCTCCCATTTGGCAAGAAATACCTCCGCTACACTCCCCAGCCTTGAGTCTGTGTGGTGCTGGAGCGGCTCACTTAGCGGAGTGTGCCAGGGGGCGCCAGCTGCCAATCATGTGTTCCTACAGCAATTCCAGAAAAACGTCCTAGTGTGGTCATAGCTAAGGTCTTTAGGTGCCTCTACTACTTACTGCTTATTAAATGAAAACGACACTCAACATTTCTTAGGATTCTTTACTCTGTGCATTTTCCTGTTGCATTCAAGTATCAGAACACTGTACCTATACTGGACTCGTACCTCATTGGATCTCTACAGGGTTTGTGATCAATTGTTCACTGTCAGTTCATGGTAGATAAGTCTGCCTTCACTTCATGATAGAATGACTGTCAAGTTTTTTAGCTAATTTTATCAAAAACCTCTCCTCCATTATCCATTTTGGGGGGCAAGAGTGAGGTTCAACTTCCTCTGTAAATATCTTAAGTATATATCCCAAAATTTGAGTAACCTGAATATTCTTCAATATTTACCATTTTTACTCTCAAAAATCCATTGCTATCCATTAAGTCAGAACCAACTCATAGCTGACCCTCCAGGAAGAGATTGCCCACCTTTCTCTCTTGGAGCCGATGGTGGATTTGAACCATGAGAGAGGCACTACCTTTGGGTTAGCAGTGCAGCTCTCTACAGACTGTGCCACCAGAGTGCCACTACCTGCAGAGCTGGAAGACTATATTTTCAACCCTGTACTTTTCCAGTACAGCCTGGAAGGGAAGAGCAAAGTAAATATCTTTGTTATAATAAATTTTTTGTGATAAATTCTGTCAAAGTTGGGAGGCTACAGAAAGGACTCCCCTTGTCTGCTGAGGAGGTTTGAGCAGTATGACGAGTGCCACATGCGTTACACACAGTATTTCTGTACGTTAAAAGCACCTTCTGGAAAAGAGGAAGAGATGGAAGATGTTTACTCTAGAACTCTCTTGCAGGGGATGACTATTTTCTGAGTTTTGCTGTTTAGGGATCAGCAAGTCTTTAAACTGGGGGGGAAAAACCCAAAAAAATCCCTTAAACTTCAAACAGTTTGAAAAAAAACAGAAAAGGAAACACTTCCCAACTTATTCTGTAACTGTTGCCCTAATAAAAATATCAAAGGTAAGGCCAGAAAACAACCCAATATGCCTAATATAAGTAGCTGTAAAAATCCTCAACAAAATACTAGAAATCCTAACCCATCAACATTTACAGACTTATACACCATGACTATGTGGATTACTGAAATGCAAAGTTGGCTCAACATGGACAAACAAATTTGATTAGTAGAAATTTAGTGTATGAATAAAATGATTTTTGTGTAAGGATAATAGGATAAGACAGTGTTCAGATGAGTTGTTAATAGGATTGCTATGAGTCAGAGACACTGAACAAAAATAAATGGATCCACATCCAGTGGGTTTAACTAGAACTCTTCCGAGCAGCCACTAGGAGAACAACAAAAATTTTAATGGTCAGAGCCCAAAGGATGTTTAGTATAAAGCTTGAATTGATTTTGCCCTTCAATTTCTTGGCTACTACCTTAGTTACTATCTTAATTTTCTTGTGCACAAATATTAAAAGTAGAGAACTTGGTATGCTGGGGCTAGCAAGTGATGTCATTTTAAAACCTGTTTTCAAGAGTACCTACTACTAGTGATCTGGCTCACCTCCTTGAAGTTCTAGTAAGGACTAATGTTAAATCAATGAAGTAGATTAAAATATCCACATTTTCTTCCTTCTTGATCTCAATCCACATGAAAACACAGGCATGCAGCCCTTGAGATTTTTCTGGCACTTTATTTTTATAAACTTACTAAGAAAACAGGTTCTGGTGCTTTCAGGTTTTATATCTCTAGCACAAGTGGTATCATCCTTCCTCTTACTTGTGACATCTTCATTTCCAGGACAGAAAGTACACATTGCCATGTGCATCTCCCACAGCAAGTTGCAGGGTCGAATCAGGACCCAGCCGAGGTTCCAGGCAGCTCACGGCCCCTTCACAGCGGAACAGGCCCAGCTAAAGGGGGAACAAAATGGAGCAAAGTTGAGGGCTACCGACCTAAAGCCTCTCTGCAAGTTTGTTTTTCTCTTACATTAACGCCTTCTATTTAGAAACTGGTTACTAGAGCATCCTTGCAGGAAGAAACCACGATGCCTTTCCCCCATTTGCTTTCTTCTGACATCCCTCTGGTATGCACTTACCAGCTGCATACTAGGTCTTTCCCATAGCTTAACGTCTCTGTCCTTTGAAGCTGTTACCAGTAACTCAGGTAGCACGTGGAGGGCTATGACAGAGCCAGAGTGGATCTTAGAGAAAAGGGAGAGAAGTATGAGTTCTCAGTGGGCATGCCCAGTTGAGGAAGCACCACAGTCCCTGTGTCAGATGAAGAGCCCCATCCTCCAAACTCACCCTTTCCTCAACCTTACCTTTCTTCACTGATGTGTCCTTAGATGTTGGCATGTTGGCCATATACATGAGTCTGTTTCTGTCTCTGAATTTTGGGTGTCAGAGTTTAGCCACATGTTACCCGTGGTCCATTCTCCTTCAGGGGTGCATCTGGCCATATTCCATAGCATCCCATCAGAACAGGCACACAAAAATGAGGATTCTGCCATCCCAAGAACAGAACTGAAGTCAGGCTAGGTCTCAGGTCTAGACGCATTTACCATTCTCCCAGGGGAAACCCTCTGGTTTCTTGAGTCCTCCCATCAACACTTACCAGATTCAGGTTTGGCCTGAGTTATCCAGATTAGGCCTCCATTAGGATTTTCTAGGTCCAGACTAAACTCTAAGGTATATTCAACCTCTCTTGTGTGTTCGTCTCATATATTTGGACACGTAATGAGGAAGGACCAGTCTCAGTCCCTTGAGACAGACATCATCGTTGGTAAAATAGTTGTTGTTATTAGGTACTGGAGAGTTGAGTATGACTCATAGCAACCCTATGAACAACCAATCTGAAGACTGCCCTATCCTGTGCCATCCTCAGAAATCTCTGACCCACTCAAGCCCATTGCTGCTTTCACCATGTCAACCACCTGGTTGATGGTCTTCATCTCTTTCACCACCTCTCCACTTTCCTAAGCATGATGACTCTTTCCAAAGAATAA
>NW_006399776.1:19392045-19409136 GCF_000299155.1 Elephantulus edwardii
AGTGTTCTTCTATTGTTCATAAGATTTTCAAAAGTCTGTTCTTTGAGGATGTTCAGTCCTGCTTCCTAGTCTGTCTTTGTCTTGGAACTTCCCTGTCCACCATTGGTGACTTTGCTGGTATGTAAAATACTGGTGGTATAGCTTCTAGCCTCACAGCCACTTGCAAGTCACTCCAGTACAGCAAACTGACAGACAAATGCTATACTCAAAAGAGTAAATGATACCTCCTTAACTAACAAAGGCATTTAAATGAAGCTTTGTCCCACATACTTAGGGCATGTTGCTAGGAGAAGCTATTCTTTGGTGAAGGACATCATGTTTGGAAAGGTAAAGGGATGGCCAAGGAAAGGCAGACCCTCAACCAGGTGGATTGACAGTGACTGCAGCAAGGGGCTCAAGTATGTCAGATGTGATAAAGGATAGGACAGGGTTCAGATCTGTTGTTCATAGGGTCGCTATGAGTTGTACTCGACTTGATGGCACCTAACAGCAACACTCATTTAAGTACTGCTATTAAAACTAAACTTCGATTTCCTGGCTCTCGTGGGCTGCTGCCTCCAGCACCGCCTCTGGTCCGCTGAGTATCTTCTCCGCCATGCCTGGAGGTCTGCTTCTTGGGGACAAGGCCCCCAGCTTTGAGGCCGAAACCACCGTTGGCCGCATCTGTCTCCACAAGTATCTTGCAAATTCATGGGGCATTCTTTTCTCTCACCCTCGAGATTTTTATCCCAGTTTGCACCATGGAGCTTGGCAGAGCTGCAAAGCCAGCACCAGAATTTGCCAAGAGGAATGCGAAGTTGATTGCCCTTTCAATAGACAGTGTTGAAGACCATCTTGCCTGGAGTAAGGATATCAATGCCTACCAATTGCGAGGAGCCCACTGAAAAATTACCTTTTCCCATCCCTGGTGACAAGAATTGGGACCTTGCCATCGTCTTGGGCATGTTGGACCCAGCAGAGAAGGATGAAAGGGGCAGGCTGGTGACAGTTTGTGTGGTGTTTATTTTTGGTTCTGACGAGAAACTGAAGCTGTCTATCCTCTACCCAGCTACCACTGGAAGGAATTTTGATGAGATTCTCAGAGTAGTTATCTCTCTCCAGCTGACAGCAGAAAAGAAGGTTGCTAACCCAGTCGATTAGAAGGATGGAAATAGTGTGATGGTCCTTCCAACCATTCCTGAAGAGGAAGCCAAAAAACTTTTCGCTAAAGTAGTCTTCACGAATGAGCTCCCATTTGGCAAGAAATACCTCCGCTACACTCCCCAGCCTTGAGTCTGTGTGGTGCTGGAGCGGCTCACTTAGCGGAGTGTGCCAGGGGGCGCCAGCTGCCAATCATGTGTTCCTACAGCAATTCCAGAAAAACGTCCTAGTGTGGTCATAGCTAAGGTCTTTAGGTGCCTCTACTACTTACTGCTTATTAAATGAAAACGACACTCAACATTTCTTAGGATTCTTTACTCTGTGCATTTTCCTGTTGCATTCAAGTATCAGAACACTGTACCTATACTGGACTCGTACCTCATTGGATCTCTACAGGGTTTGTGATCAATTGTTCACTGTCAGTTCATGGTAGATAAGTCTGCCTTCACTTCATGATAGAATGACTGTCAAGTTTTTTAGCTAATTTTATCAAAAACCTCTCCTCCATTATCCATTTTGGGGGGCAAGAGTGAGGTTCAACTTCCTCTGTAAATATCTTAAGTATATATCCCAAAATTTGAGTAACCTGAATATTCTTCAATATTTATCATTTTTACTCTCAAAAATCCATTGCCATTAAGTCAGAACCAACTCATAGCTGACCCTCCAGGAAGAGATTGCCCACCTTTCTCTCTTGGAGCCGATGGTGGATTTGAAACACGAGAGAGGCACTACCTTTGGGTTAGCAGTGCAGCTCTCTACAGACTGTGCCACCAGAGTGCCACTACCTGCAGAGCTGGAAGACTATATTTTCAACCCTGTGCTTTTCCAGTACAGCCTGGAAGGGAAGAGCAAAGTAAATATTTTTGTTATAATAAATTTTTTGTGATAAATTCTGTCAAAGTTGGGAGGCTACAGAAAGGACTCCCCTTGTATGCTGAGGAGGTTTGAGCAGTATGACGAGTGCCACATGCGTTTCACACAGTATTTCTGTACGTTAAAAGCACCTTCTGGGAAAGAGGAAGAGATGGAAGATGTTCACTCTAGAACTCTCTTGCAGTGGATGACTATTTTCTGAGTTTTGCTTTTTAGGGGTCAGCAAGACTTAAAAGTGGGGGGGGGGAAACCCCAAAAAACCCCTTAAACTTCAAACACTTTGAAAAAAACAGAAAAGGAAACACTTCCCAACTTATTCTGTAACTATTGCCCTAATAAAAATATCAAAGATAAGGCCAGAAAACAACCCAATATGCCTAATATAAGTAGCTGTAAAAACCCTCAACAAAATACTAGAAATCCTAACCCATCAACATTTACACACTTATACACCATGACTATGTGGATTACTGAAATGCAAAGTTGGCTCAACATGGACAAACAAATTTGATTAGTAGAAATTTAGTGTATGAATAAAATGATTTTTGTGTAAGGATAATAGGATAAGACAGTGTTCAGATGAGTTGTTAATAGGATTGCTATGAGTCAGAGACACTGAACAAAAATAAATGGATCCACATCCAGTGGGTTTAACTAGAACTCTTCCGAGCAGCCACTAGGAGAACAACAAAAATTTTAATGGTCAGAGCCCAAAGGATGTTTAGTATAAAGCTTGAATTGATTTTGCCCTTCAATTTCTTGGCTACTACCTTAGTTACTATCTTAATTTTCTTGTGCACAAATATTAAAAGTAGAGAACTTGGTATGCTGGGGCTAGCAAGTGATGTCATTTTAAAACCTGTTTTCAAGAGTACCTACTACTAGTGATCTGGCTCACCTCCTTGAAGTTCTAGTAAGGACTAATGTTAAATCAATGAAGTAGATTAAAATATCCACATTTTCTTCCTTCTTGATCTCAATCCACATGAAAACACAGGCATGCAGCCCTTGAGATTTTTCTGGCACTTTATTTTTATAAACTTACTAAGAAAACAGGTTCTGGTGCTTTCAGGTTTTATATCTCTAGCACAAGTGGTATCATCCTTCCTCTTACTTGTGACATCTTCATTTCCAGGACAGAAAGTACACATTGCCATGTGCATCTCCCACAGCAAGTTGCAGGGTCGAATCAGGACCCAGCCGAGGTTCCAGGCAGCTCACGGCCCCTTCACAGCGGAACAGGCCCAGCTAAAGGGGGAACAAAATGGAGCAAAGTTGAGGGCTACCGACCTAAAGCCTCTCTGCAAGTTTGTTTTTCTCTTACATTAACGCCTTCTATTTAGAAACTGGTTACTAGAGCATCCTTGCAGGAAGAAACCACGATGCCTTTCCCCCATTTGCTTTCTTCTGACATCCCTCTGGTATGCACTTACCAGCTGCATACTAGGTCTTTCCCATAGCTTAACATCTCTGTCCTTTGAAGCTGTTACCAGTAACTCAGGTAGCACGTGGAGGGCTGTGACAGAGCCGGAGTGGATCTTAGAGAAAAGGGAGAGAAGTATGAGTTTTCAGTGGGCATGCCCAGTTGAGGAAGCACCACAGTCCCTGTGTCAGATGAAGAGCCCCATCCTCCAAACTCACCCTTTCCTCAACCTTACCTTTCTTCGCTGACGTGTCCTTAGATGTTGGCATGTTGGCCATATACATGAGTCTGTTTCTGTCTCTGAATTTTGGGTGTCAGAGTTTAGCCACATGTTACCCGTGGTCCATTCTCCTTCAGGGGTGCATCTGGCCATATTCCATAGCATCCCATCAGAACTGGCACACAAAAATGAGGATTCTGCCATCCCAAGAACAGAACTGAAGTCAGGCTAGGTCTCAGGTCTAGATGCATCTACCATTCTCCCAGGGGTCACCCTCTGGTTTCTTGAGTCCTCCCATCAACACTTACCAGATTCAGGTTTGGCCTGAGTTATCCAGAGTAGGCCTCCATTAGGATTTTCTAGGTCTAGACTAAACTCTAAGGTATATTCAACCTCTCCTGATTCATTTTGCCTCTGTGAAAGGGTAGACAATGTTGTTTAGTTTACACATCACTAAGCGCTGCTCAGACAGAGCACATTTTCTACTTTGCCTGATCAGCATTATTTTCATTCCCTTCCATTCTTTTTTCCTGAGGTACAAGTTAAAATAAAATGTACAATTCATCATTGTACATCTCACTGAATCACATATAATCTATGCAATCACCTCCCTGATCAACGTGTAGAACATTTCCATTATCCTAGAAGTTCTCCTCATGCCCCATCCAGTCACTTCCCTAAAGCTGAATACTGTTCTAACTTCCATCACCACACACTAGTTTTGCCGCTCTTAAACTTCATTTGAATGGAGTCATAGAGGGTGTACTCTTTGTTTCTCATTTCTTTCACCCAACATAAAGTCTTGGAGCTATGTGTATATTATTCCATTCATCTTTCTGCAGCCTCACATCTGTTCTCTGAGGTCAGCATGAGACGCAGTGAGTTTGCTTTTCTGTTTTGGAGAATGTATGCACTCCTCACAAGTGTGTAAGAATGGAATTGCTAGGTAAAGGGTAGACTCCAGCAACTTACTTTCACAGATAGGCAAGTCAAGGCTGATAACTGTTTTAACAAAAAGGCAACTTTCCAGTTGCAGGTGTCATCAAATAAATTCTGACACATGGTGGCCATGTCTGTGTTAAAGGAGAACTCTGTGGGTTTTCAATGGCTGATTTTTCAAAAGTACATAGCCAGACCTTTCTTCCAAGATGCCTTTGGGTATACTCAAACCTCCAACCTTTCAGTGGTTAACAGCTAACATCTGAGCCTAGGTTTTCTCTCTCATTACTGTTGAGTCTGAATCAACTCATAGTTGACTCTCTACTGGGTTTCTGAGGCTGTAAATCATAAGGGAATAGATTTCTCATCTTTCCCCCGAAGAACTGTTCGTGGATTTGAACAGCTAGAGAAGAGCAAATTTTAGGTTAGCAGAAAGTGCTCCTAAGAACCTATATTTCATGTGATTAAACAGCTTTCAAAGGATCTCTGTTGATGTGTTGTGCTTCTTATCAAAAGGCCAAGTGTCTTCACTGGTTCGAAGCCACTAAGAGCAGGAAAAAGATGGAGTATATTTCTGTTAAGATTTACAGTCTTGGAAACCCAATGGGGAGTCATAGTGGGCTAGACTAGACTCAATGCAGTGGGTTTGGAGGGTATTTTTGAGGCATCTTTGGCCACATTCAAATCAATAAATGTTACCCATGTACAAGATAAAGGATTAGTAAGATGACAGATAAGATGCACTTATTTTGCCAATATTCACAGTAGCAAAGAAAGTTAATTAAAATATAATAATGAAAATTAAGAGTTTCTAGGTATATAGTTTCCCATACTCTTTCTTAAAAACACTTGAATCCTTTATTTGTGCCAACCAAGTCTTACAGGGAACCCTTGACATAGAAAGCTCTTGAAGTTGTACAATTTCAGTAGAAGAATAAGAAGATAATTTGGACCAAATGTCTTTCCCTATCCATTTTCCATGGTGAGCCCCAAAGTTTAAAATCATTGGTCCTAGGCAAATGATTGTTTTAAAACACACACAAACAAGACTTACTAAGAAAAAAAGAGTTTGAGGGGCCATTGACTGCAGGACAAACACACCATACTCCTTATGGGTGGACAATATTGTAAAACCATCTTCTGAATAGTGGCTCCTGGTTCATAAAGGAAAAAAAGAAGCTGAGCCCAGGAATATCTGTCTATAAGACTCCAATGTTTTATTCCCAGTTAGACCCAATGTCAAGGTAACCCATCTCTAGTCCATTTTCTTCTCTTTTTCCAACTTGGGAGGAAGCAGCTTTTTGGATCTCACCAGATTACAGAGGGGTCAATCCATGGCACCATGTGCAGCAATTCCAAACCTGGTTTGGCCAGGATGAGGGAGCCATCAGGGGCCAGGCCCAGACCTGTCAGGACTCCCACATCTTCCTGAAGAACTCGATCCAGGTACAGGCTATGGCACAAGGAAATGGGCAGAGAAAGCCTGTTTAGTCTGCCTCTGTGACTCCTCAGTTCCCCTTTTTCTTCAGAAGTGATATATGAAACAGAGTATATTACCTTTTCTACAGATCCTTACATTCCATTTTTATTAAAAAATATCATTGTTTATCATTACCATTCTCTCATTTGCTCAAACTAGGAATCTCTAACATTCTTGACTTTTCCATCACTCTTTCTCTTCAACAAGACCTATGAATTCTACCTACAAACTCTGCCTACATCTTTACTTTTCCTTGCCATCCCCAACTCCAAGTCACGTCAGGCACGTGTTTCTTGGACTCTAACAACAGCTGTCAAAGTGGCGTCACTACCTTTTGTACCTCTCTACTACTACCTATCCTCCATAATGCCACCAATTCTCTTTCTAAAATTCAGATCATTATTCTGTTCAAAATTTGATCAGAACAAACTCCAAAGTTCTCAGCACTGTGCTCTCTACAGCCTGGCTCCAGATAATCTCAATTTCACCCTAATCCTAGCATGCCCCCAACCACTTAGATATTCCCAGAATTCATCACACACTTTTCATTGCCTCTGTGCCTTTTTTTAGCCATTCTCTTTTCCTGAAACACTGCCGTCCCTGCCCCCTACTGGTCCTGAGAAATCCTATTCATTCTTTAAGCACAACTTCAAATGTCATCTCTTTTCTACAAGTTCTCAACTTCTGCAGTCCCAGGAATTGTATATATAGCTTCATGACTGCATCAATCAAGGAGAGTATGATGCCAGTTTACAGAATATATGCACATTCTTCTACTGTAACCTTCGTTAGTTAAGGAATAAATTTCATTTGTCCTTGGTTCAGTGCCTAGACTAGTTGTTGTTGTTAGGTGCTGTCAAATGAAATATGACTCACAGCTATCCTATTAACAACAGGGTTCAGACCCTGTCCTATCCTGTGCCATCCTCATCTTCTCTGAAACACTTGAGCACATTGCTGATGGCACCCTGGCAATCCATCTTGTTGAAGGTTTTCCCTTCTTTCACTGACCCTCCGTCTTTCCAAGCATGATGTCCCTTCCCCAGAAATAGCCTTTCCTAGCATATGCCCAAGGACTGTGAGATGAAGCTTCGCTATCCTTGCTTCCAAGGAGCAGTCTGGCTGCTCTTTTCCCAAGACACAGCTGTTTGTTCCTTTGAAAGTCCGTAAGACATTTAGTACTCTTCTCAGCTTAAAGACATCAATTCTGTCATCCTTATTCATTGTCCAGCTCTCAGGCATGCAAAGTGTTGTTATATGCTGTTGAATTAGAATTGACTCGTAGCTAACCCTCCAGTGGGTTTCCAGAGGTAGCATGGGTAAGATGGGCAGCATGGGAGGAGATTGCCCATCTTTCTCTTATGGAGAAACTGGTGGATTTGAACAACGTGTCTAGAGGCATAGGAAGTGACTGAAAAGACTATATAGCCTGAATCAAGCATACCTTAGTTTTCAAACTAATAGCATTGTTCCTGGGCATAAAATAGGCACTTGATAAAATTCATTTAAATTGATATGGTGAGGATTAGAAAACAATATACTAACTAGTTGGTCCCCCGCCCCTTTCAAATATAAACATCCAATTCTCCTAGGTCAGAAGACGAGATAGAATGATTTGAGTAAAATCCTAGACATAAGAGGACCATTGTTCCTCCTAGGCCTTCCTTGTGGCCTTATTGTTAGGTGCTGTCAAGTTGACTGCAATTCATAGTAACCTTATGAACAATGGGCCTGAACCCTGTCCTACCCTGGGCCATCCTCACCATCGCCGACATACTTGAGCCCATTGTTACAGTTACCATGTCTGTTTGAGGGTCTTCTTCTCTTTCACTGACCCTCCACCTTTCCAAGCATGATGTCCTTTCCCGGTGTGGTAAGGATGGGCTGCCAACCCAAAGAACAGCTGTTCATATCTACCAACTCTACTGCAGAGGAGAGATGGGCAATCTTCTCCTACATGATTTAAGCCTCTCAAAACCGACTGGAAGGTCAGCTATGAGTTGGTTCTGACTTGATGGGATATAACAATGAAAACAATATTGTTCTTACTTTATTCTCCCAGCTGCCTCTACTCACTTGAAATTTTTAGACTGTGAACTTCTCTGAAATTCCACTTGCCATTCGCTGACTTTTTCATCAGCACACAGAACGAAGAAGGTTTGTTTTGAGTACCACACCAGGGCATTGACATAGCCTGGAGCCTAGCGGACACAATATGGGACACAATAAGGGACACAATAAGCTCTATGTACTCTTTCTAAAGAGTCAGCATTGACCCTCTTTCCCCTCCTCTCAGCCTTCGTATATATATCTAATCCTGACATGTACCATCAACTATAGTTGGGGCAGACTTTACACACAGCAAAGAACTGAGGCTTCCCAACTCACCTGTGCTGTGGCCACAGCCTTCGCTTCCTGCCACAGAGTCAGTTCCCCAGTTTGATTCCCAGACACCACCATGGAACCATCTGGGGCCCAGGCCATAGCGGTGATGGCTGCAGGAGTCTTGTGTATACGTGTGTGATCTGGAGCAGAAAAGGACTGCTTCATTAGAAGCTGAACCACCGCTGAGTTACAAGAGGAGATACCAGGCTATCTTTTGCACCTTATCCATCTCCACGCTCCACTCACCTGCTTCGTTAGGTACCTGCCAGAGCCATACAGAACCATCCTCTGAGGCTGTCAGCAGTAGGCCCGAGGTGTCTGACACAGCAGCTGCACTGACTGGCCCACTGTGTCCCAGGAAGGTGTGTGTTTGATATACCTATGAGGAAGGGAGGGAGATGAATCACAAGGGCTGGAGCAATAAGAGGCTGCTTCACATTCCCTCTCTCTCTCATTCCACCCCAGTGCTTGCAGGGAACTTACCAAGAGTGGATGCCATAGTCTTGTGGTCCCATCTAGCCCAACAGTTATCACCAACAGCTCTGACCCAGGCTGGTCAGCTGAGAAGACATAGCAGTGGAGTGAGAAGAAGGAAAGAAGCAGGAGGAAGGAAAACAGGTGGGCAGGGGTGTTGGTTGGGCACAAGCGGCTGGCTTTCCATTACCTGCGCGAGGCTCCAGTGTAGCCACACAGTGGCTGATGGGTCCTGAGTGAGCATGGATGCTTGTCAGCTCCACACCTTGATGGTTCCACACTTTCAAAATCCCATCCCGATCCACAGACACCACATGATCCTCCTGTGCCCAGAACACATATTCAGAGCAAGGTCACACCGAGCACGACATGGAAGCATGACTGTCACAACAGGTGTGGGTTATGCATTAGGGTTATAACCACATGTCAACCCAAGTTATGACTCCAAGTGTAACAGAGTTGAACAGAGCATAGGATATTCTTGGCTGTGATATTTATGGAGGGAGGTCACCAGATCTGTCTTCCAAAAGATCTTAGAGACTTAGAAGAAGCCAGAGTGTGAGGACAATTCAGCAGCAGTGGGGTTGGGGGGCTTGGAAGTGCAATCTTCGCACAGGGTCTTGATACTAGATGATATGTTTTTAAACTCTTATGCTTCCTTAGCGGGAACGATGGCGAGGCTTGACTTTACATACTTTGGGCATGCTGTTAGGAGGGGCTATTCCTCGGAAAGGGACATCAGGCTTGGAGAGGTAGAACGTCAACAAAGGAGAGGAAGATCCTCAACGAGATGGATCACTAAAGAGACTGCAGCAAGAGGCTCAAGTGTGCTAGAGACGATGACGACAGTGCAGGCGCAGGACAGGCTGCAGATCTGTTGTTCACAGGTTCGCTGTGAGTTATTTTCAACTTGACAACACTTAGCAGCAATAACATTCTTCCCCTCACACCTCAGTCTCAGTGCTTTAATCCGGCACCAATCGATTTCTAAGCTTCATGTTCTTTCTACTTCTTTTACCTTTAGGATTTGATACCCAATGCATCCAGTCTCCCAAAGCCCTCACAGCCCTCTTGGAGAGTGCCAGTGAGTTGTTCACTGTCTTCTTACCGCAGCTGCCACCACGCTCACAGCACTCTGATGGCCCAGGAAGTGACCAAGCTGCTGTCCTGACTCAGGGTCCCATAGCCCCACAGAGCCATCACTGGAACAGGAGATCTGAGAAGTTAAGAGGATAGAGGAGTGGGATTACTGGCATCCCTGCAGCATTTCTGTCCACTTGTAATGTGATTCAGGGCAAGGCCTCTCCAGGATTCAAAATCTAGCTCCATCATTCATTCCACTGTTATCTCTGGTTTCTCATTTATTCTAGGAGGTTATTGATAGTCGACCCATTATTGACAGTGGACCCATAGAGTTGTTATAAGTTGAGTGCACTTATATAAAGGGTTTTGCATACTAGCTGATAGAGAATAAAAAAATATAGTCCCACTGTTGTCAAATCAACTCGAACTTCAACTACAACTTCTGTAAGGTTTCCGAGGCTATAAATCTTTTCAGGAGGGGATTGGCCATCTTTCTCCCGTGGAGCAGTTGGTGGGTTTGAATCATTGACTTTTCATTATAGCAACATAACACATAAAGTGCTACAACACCAGAGCTCTTTGCTTAACACATGGTAAGTGTCTAGTGTAGTAATTGTTGTACTTGGCATAATGTCAGTCAAAAAACTCAGAAAAAGGAGAGAAGTCTATCAATACCAAAGAAAAATCTAGCTTTCTAGAAGTCAGGGGTAGGACAGATTATGACAAGTGAACAGATAGTTTCTTCTTCCATATGCCTTTTTGAGAACAGCAGGGAGCTTCCGCATGGGAAACTAGCCTTAGAAATCACAGCAGCAACCCTTTAGTTCCAGTGACAGTATTCCAAGGTCCTAGTGAGACAGTATTTATGTTCTTTATCTTCTAGGAAGAAGAGCATGGATCTTCTTATCAGAAAATATCCTGACTTAGCTGTCACACTTTAATGACCTTAGGTATGTTCTTTAACATAAATTATTTCAATTTCCTTTTCAAGGAATGGAGATACTAAATAGCCTCCACTATGGTAAGCTCTGGTGGCCTAGAGGTAAGAAGCTGCACTGCAATCCCAAAGGCATGCGGTTCAAATCCACTGGCTGTTCCATGGAAGAAGGATGGGCAATCTCTTCCCATTTGATTAACTGCTTCTGAAAACCTGCTGAAGGGTCAACTAAGGGTCAGTTCCAACCCGATGATAAACAACAACAATAGTCTCCACAGGGTTGGTAAGTGAGATACCTGTGCCAAGAGCCCCGTGTGATGTCTGCTCTGAGAGCTTTCAACAAATGTTGACAGTTACTGACTCAAGCCATGGTCTTTTCAATCACTTGTGCAGCTGAGAGCTGGACAATGAATTAGGAAGACAGAAGGAGTGATGCCTTTGAGTTGTGATGTTGGGGGGAAAGTGCTGAATATTCTCCGAATTGCCAAAAGAATAAAAAAGTACATTCTCAAAGAACTGTAACCAGGGTGCTCCTTAGAGGCAAGGATGGTGAAACTTTGTCTCACATACTTCGGGCATGAGGTTAGAATACATTCCTTAGGAAGGGACATCGTGCTTGGAAAGGTGGAGGGTCACTGAAAGACAGGAAGACCCTCAGTGAGATGGATTGACACAGTGACTGCAGCAACGGGGTCAAGTGTGTCAGAGCTGATGAGGAAGGCACAAGATAAGGCAGGGCTCAGATCTGTTGTTCAGAGAGTCACTAAGAGCCATACCAAAAATCAATGGCACATAACAACATTACTAAGGAGCTCAGGTAGTACACTCTGCTGAACAAAGGTCAGCAGTTCAAATCACCAGCTTCTCCATGGGAGAACCAAGGGCAGTGTCCTCCAGAAAAAACATACGACCTTGGAAACCTGATGGAAGTTTGCCAAGAGTCACAATCACCTTGACAATGGAAGGTTTGATTTTTGTTGGTATTCCTGTTAATGTGTGTTAGGACAAAACTCTGTAGATATAGGAGATGGTGAGTGTTCCTCTCCAGGAGCCCTGCTGAGCTGGACCTCACCCCAACCCCTTCACTTACCAGCAGGCTATCTTTGGTCCAGGCACAGCCAGTGACCCAGTCACGGTGACAGGCAGAGAAGGAGCGAATCAGAATTGGGGTACTGGGCGTCCTCACATCCCAGCATAGGAGATTCTGAATAGGTCCAAGGAGAGGAAGTGGTCAAGGCCATGGAGGTAGATGGGAACATCAGAACTATTTCAGGCAGCAAAGTTCAAGGAAAAAGGAATGTGGAGGGAAGGAAGGTGGAGAGGTCCAGCATCGGAGGCGTAGATGGCAAAGAGCAGGAGTCATGGGGACCTGGACCTGAAGAGGCTGTAGAGTCCAGGGAGGTGGGGGATCCAGAGGAAGAAGGACTCAGAGCTGTATCCTGCAGTGGCTCACCCGATCCCTGCCTCCAGTAGCCAGACGGGTTCCATCAGTGCTGAAGCTACAGCAGTTCACAGGGCCTTCGTGTCCTCGAAGCTCAGTGCCACAAGGAAATGCTTCTGCCTTTTGTGAGAGGGTCAGGAACTTCCTGGGCCACAGCCGCACTGTGAAATCCTCTGTATTAGAAATAAAGAGGGAGGAAGGCTCCCTGAAAGACGAAGCAAGATAGGCCTGGGAGGCCAAAGGCAATAGTAATTGTGAGAACTGAGGACAATGTCTGTGGGTACAGCTTCAAGGAAGGGAAAAGGCTGGGGAGAGGTCAGGGCAAAGGTCTGTCATCATGTAAGAATGCAGGACAGGAACCCAGACACTTCTGGCTCCTGTTCCCTGTCTCCAACTACCCACTGCACTTCCCAGGGCAGCTATTCCAGACCCCTCCCTTTTAAAGTGCTTATGGTCTCTTCCACCTCACTATCAGTGAGGACCAAGCCTAGAGAGGACTAAGGCCTTTCTGAACTTTACCTCACATCTTGCTCTCTCCCTCATGCTAAGTGACATAACAAAGTCCTCCCAATAGGCAGGAATCCAAAAGATTATTGGGATTAGAAAGTGGTCATTAGGAAAGGGGCAGTAAAAGGAGAAGAAATAAAGTCTAGACTGACTATCTGAGATACTTATAAAAGACTGGAAAGTGTTTTTTTTAAAAAAAATTGTATACGCGTATATATATATGTGTGTGTGTATAGATGTTTGCATACATATATACATACACACATACACTGTAAGTATATATGCAAACAAGGAGCCCTGGGAGTATATAACAGGTAAGTGCTTAACTGCTAACCCAAAGGTGGACAGTTCAAACCACAAGCCACTCTGTGGGAGAAAGCTGTGATGGTCTGCTTTCTTAAAGATTACAGTTTCTGAAAACCTACAGAGGTGTTCTATGCTGTGTTTGCCGTGGTTTTGGTTTTACATACATATGCATGTAAAGTCATACAGCAAACTCAAAACTCACTGCCATCAAGTCAGAACCCACTCATAGCTGACCTCTAGCAGGCTTTTACAGGCTGTGAATTGCATGGGAGGAGATTGCTCATCTTTCTCCTGTGGAGCAGCTGGTGGGTTTGAACCACCAGAGAAGCACCAACTAAGGGTTAGCAGTGTAGCTCCCTATGGATTACGCCACTAGAGCTCCACATAGGCATTGAAGGTATTAGGATATTTACATAGAACAATAATTTATCAACCCAACAGTACCTGAGGCAGAAGCCAGGAGTTCTTGGGAGACAGCTAATCCTAGCACAGGCTTCTGGTATTTGGACAGGAGCCACAGGGGCTGAAGGCAGCTTTTCTTCAAAGCCCAGCCCTGTAGGGACCCATCTTCTGCACCACTCACTAAAACCTCAGAGCTGAGCCAGGCCAGGGCAGACACTGCCACATGTAGTGCTTGACAAAGAGTCTTCTGGGAGTCTAGGAAATGAGTGAAAATAAGGTACAGTGAGACATTTGGAAGTGGCGTGGGGATTAGAGGATGCCCTCTTCCCAAAGGCTCACATACCCCATACCTTCTCCATCCAGTACCTGGAGAGATTGCGTAGATCCTAATGCCATCTGCTCGGTACCCAACAGCCACCCATTTACCATCTGGACTGAGTGCCACTGTAAGGGCAGGAGAGAGAGGAGAACCCAGGCACCCACCGGGTCGACCCAGAGACCCTGACCACACCTGGACCTGAGGACCAAGAAAAGGACTTGAAGATACCCTATATTTGCCCCTTAATTCTTCACCCCCCAAGTTCCACTTCCCTTGAGAAAGTCCTTCCAGAGACTCGTCTTAAGAGATCTGCCCATATACACACCTACACATAGTTCCACCAGTCTTCTCAGCAGAGAACAACCCTCGCCCAACACCTCTGTGACTCCTTCCTTATGACCTATCACCTGACCTTGCCATCCTCTCCAGCCGTCAGTAACTGGCTCCCAGCACGAAGGAAGAGGGCACTAGTAACAGAGCCCTGGTGGGCAGGGAAGGCTGCCAGCCGCGCTCCCTCTTGCCAGGCCCACAGCTCCACCATCTTGTTCAGTCGGCCAACAGCCACAACCCGCCCAGATACATTGAAGCTCAAGGTCCGGACGGAGGTTCCTGGGTCCCCTAGCTCCTATGCAAGGAATTAGAAATTGGAATGTCAGGGTCTGCTCTTACCACAACCCCAAGGTGACATAGAGTGATGTCTATCATTCTCTGCCTCCTGGGCTTCCTCCCCTAATACAGGACATTTTTACCTTGGTGACTTTGAGCCCATCCACCTGGAAGAAGCTGAAGCCAGCCCAGCTGCCTGTGGCTATCACCTGCCCCTCAGGGTGGAAGGCAACGCAGTTGAGGGCCTTCGGACAGGTGTGCTGCGAGGCCAACTGCCCACAGACTGTGTCCCACAGCTGGAAAAGACAAGAGAGGAGTCAGAAAACAGAATACAGACCCCTGAGCTCCAGGGGTCACCTTGTCCAGTCCCCTGCCCTCAGCATGTACAGTCTCCTCAGGCCAGACTGTCAGCAGCCTCTGCCACAGGGAGAAGCTCCTTGCAGGCTGACTCACTGTAGAGCCACTTAAGCCATCACTAGCGTTAGACATTACCTTTAAGCATCCTCCCATGCACACAGTGGCCAGCAGTCGGCGGTCTGGACTTAGGCAACAGCTGGTGATTTGGTGCTGGTGAGCCTTGGTCTGGAGAATTCTGTCCAAGGTGGTCAAAGTCAGGCCACAGTTGTCCCCTGATCTTCTCACCTACCTCTCCTGGCTTCTAACAAATAGGGAAGGTCTTCACTTTAAGGCATGGAGGAGGGACCCCCTTACCGACAACCATGCTGCAGGTCCCAGAGCTCCAGGAGTCCATCAAAGGAAGTAAGAAAGATGGATGTGTCGGAGAGGAACAAGCAAGAAGAGATCCCATCACAGCCACTCACCAAAGACTTCTCCTCCTGTGAGCAAGTGAGGAAGCTCAGTGCAGGCATTTTCAGGCACCAAAAATAGAGAAGGGGTTAAAGCAAGAAAGACTTGAGCCTCTGATTATCTACATCCCAGGCCATGACAGGTTCAGGTGGGACCACTTCGTCTTTCCAGCTCTGAGCCCAATTACAGAGAGATTCCAGAAATCTACCTCAAAAAAAAAAACAAAAAACCAAAAAACCCCCCCCCCCCCAAAACAGCCACAACCTTGCCAGCATTTGTTCCTTGATGTTCTGTTAAATTTTGCTATTCTGACTGGGTGAGATGACATCTCATAGTTGTTTTGATTTGCATCTCTCTTAGAGCTAGGGCTTTTGAACATTTCTTCATGTGCTTGTTAGCCCTCTGAATGTCTTCTTTGGTGAAGTGTCTGTTCATAATATCCTGTGCCCATTTTTCAATTGGATTATTTACCTTTATCTTGTTGTGGTGCTCAAGTATTTTATAAATTCTAGATATAAGTCCCTTATCTGATATGTCACTACCAAATCCTTTTTCCCAGTCTATGGCTTCCTTTTTTACCCTGTTGGAGAAGTTTTTGGATGTGCATAGGGATTTGATTCTTAGAAGGTCCCATTCATCTATTTTATCTTCTCCTGGTTGGAGATTTTTCAGGATACTTGGAAGACTGTTTATGTTGTGGATTAGGACTACTAGAGTTCTTCCAAGCTTTTCTTTAATGAAGTTTATAGTCCTTGGTTTTAGTCCTATCCATGATCCACCTTGAGTTGGTTTTTGTGTATGGAGTGAGGTGTGGGTCTTGCTTGAGTCTTTTGCAGATATTTTTCCAATTTTGCCAACACCATTTGTTAAAAAGCCTGTCGTTTCCCCACTTAACTGATTTCATCTCCTTGTCAAAAATCAGTTGACCATACGTAGATTGTTGGGTTTTCAATTCTATTCCATTGATCTATGTGTCTGTCATTGTACCAGTACCAAATTATTAAAATTTTTAAAAAAAGAAAAGCAAATGAGGGTGGGAAGGGGAGAGACTTCTTCATTATTACTAATAAGAGTAATAATGTAATACACTTTAAGAAGATTTTACAAAACAATTCTGCTACTAGTATGAATATAATCTAAGTAATGTTACATTTAAACAAGTTACAACTTAATGTATTGCCTGTTATTCTGTGGATAAAATTGAGAATTTGAAGGATTCTGTGTGGTCTGGAAAGGTATTCTGTATGGTCACGGAAGACGGGAGTGATATCATTAATTACTGCACTAGATGACATGGCTTCAAAACATCAGTAATGACAGTGAATAAGTTCAGAACAGAGAGTGATTATTCAATGTGGGCAGATTTTAGCTGAAAATGCATTGCTGTCTAGAAACTCCTCTCCCCAGACTTGTCAGGTGCTTGGGATAATATTGTTGCTAGGATAATAAAGCACATGTTCTTTGAAAATAAAAGGGGAAAAAACCAAGCCCAGCCACGGAGAAGCCTAGGGAGTGCAGTTCCACTGTGACACACCTGGGGGCGCTGCGGGACAGAATAAACCGCTCCAAAACTGGCTTGATTTTGTGTTTTTTGGAGGCTCGCTATCTCTCTCTCTCTTCACTTCCTAAATAACATGTCTCCGGAAACTCTATAATCTTTGATAAATGTCTATAGTTGTAGAGGGGCTTTAGGTCGTTTGATCATAGGGTTAATATGAGTCGTGCTTGACTCGAAGGCAATCAACA
>NW_006399776.1:19409360-19432402 GCF_000299155.1 Elephantulus edwardii
GTATCTTTTTTTTAGGTAGGAGGGTGATACGAGTAGGAAAAGGAAACTCTGGTGGCCTAGTGGTAAGAAGCTCTGCTGCAATCCCTAAGGAACATGGTTAGATTCCACCAGCTGTTCTGTGGGAGGGAATGGATGGGAATCTCTCCTCCTGTGATTAAACTGCCTCTGAAAACCGGCTGGAGGTTCAGCTGCAAGAAGGTTCAGATTCAATGGCATACAACAACAAAGGGTAGGAAAAGGAGGGTTGACCCCTCTCCAACCTAGTGTGCTGTTGACTGCCCCTAATCAGCCTGTGCTGAAATGATTCCCAGAACACATTCTTCCCTCTGAGTCTCTGCTCAGGGTCCACGCTCAACGCAGAGTAGCTGCCCTTCTCCTATGTCCTAAAACTGTACGACTCTCTCTGAATTGATCTGCATCACACTAGTACACTTGGGCTCCATTTTTAATAATAATAAAATAACACAAAACCTTTTACATCTTATCTGCCAGCTTTATGGCGAAAGATGTTGTAAGTCCTGTGAATGAAAAGTGTGGAGCAAATATTTATTGTGATTTTGTGGTTTTTTTTTTTAAAAAAAAAAACAACCAAGCCCCTTTTTAATCATGGAGGGGAGAGAAGTTGCTAAATCAACAAATACGACAGCAGGTTGAGTTTGGCCTGTCTTTGGCTTCAGGGCAGCCCATGAGGCTTTTCTGATGGTGAACTCTGCCCTTGCCTGGACCAACATACCTGCCAGGAGTTCAGGTCCAACAGGTGAACAGTCCCATTGGCAGTACCCACAGCTGCTCTCTGCGCATTGTGGGAGAACGCCACGGCTGTGGGAGATGAGGACACAGACAGAGACAGGCCAGAGCTAGAGGGGCAGCAGGAAAAAAGAGCAAGTGGCTGAAAGGACATGAATAGGAATCCTTTTCTGTACCCTAAACCCCCTCTTCACAGTGATTCCAGCCTTTCCTTTCTCTCTCTACTTCAGAACAGGATACAATTGTTTCTCCAATGGGCTTTCCAAGGTCTGGGGATGAGTGTCTTACCTTTGCTGGTCCCCCACGGCTTGGGGTTTATTAATCCATCGAAGTGTGCATGGGAGTTGCCACCGCTGGGATAATTGAGGGGCCTGGTGACAAAGAGGTGAGTTCGAAGGCTGATTGGCTGCTTGCTGGTATAGGAGCAGTGGGTACTGGCTTAGGATTGGAGCCTGCTGCCTCAGGAAGGCACGGAATACAGCAATGTCGGCATCAGGGAGCTCTTGTTCATCTTCAGGGACTGAAGAGACTAGAAAAGAGGTAAGATGCCACTGGAGAGTCACTACTAACTACTAACTTCAGCATCCATGAAGCCAAATGGGCTATCTAAAGCAATAAGTCTCAAAGTACCACTCTCTGGTCACACACAGGTTAAAAGTGCAAAGCTTTGAACCCCACTCCAGACCTAAAATCCCAAAAGCCGTTACCATGGAGTAGACTACCAGGGTGATTACCACAGCCGACTACCATGGTGATTCTGTGGGTGTCATAGTAGATATGTTCTCCATGACTGACTTTTTTTGAAGTATGTCACTAGGCACCTCTCAGTGGATGTTTAAGTCTTTGTGATTAGCAGTCAAGGTCTCAGGGTGGCCTGTTATCGTTCACACCACTTAGGGACTTCCTCTTAAGATCTTGAAGATTAAAATCTAGGGATCTCAGTATCTGCAATTTAAACAAGCTTCCAAGCATATACCCATTAAATAAAGCTAGAGACACTTCCGTCTAAGAGAGCTAGGCAAAGATATCCTAATAACCTCTTGTCTACCATTTTGGCCTTTTCATCCAAAGTTCATGGTTCTTTCCATTCACCTTCCCCTCAGAATCCCATGATTTGTTGCTGTTGATGTTAGGTGCTCTCGAATAGAGTACAACTCACAGAGGGTCTATGAACAACAGATCGGAACCCTGTCCTATCCTGTGCCATCTTCATCATCTCTGACACACTTGAGCCCATTGCTATGGTAGCTGAGTCAATCTACCTAGTTGAGGACTTTCTTTTTCACTGACCCTCCACCTGTCCTAGCGTGATGCTCCTTGCCAAGGAATAGCCTCCTGTAGCAACATGCCCAAAGCATGTGAGACAAAGCTTCACCATGGTCTCTAAGGAGCACTCCGGCTGCACCCTCTCCAAGACCTAGCTGGCTGTTCTTCTGGCAGTCCCCGGGATGCCCAGGGCTCTTTAACACCACAGCTCAAAGTCATCAATTTTTCTTCCGACTTCCTTAGTCGTTGTCCAGTTCTCCGACTGAAGGAGATACATCTTAGTCCTCAATAATTTCAAGAAGTCTCTAACTGCAGACTTTCTCAGGGCAATACGTCTTTTGATTTCTTGGTTGCTAGTGCCAAGGGAGTTGATTATGGATCCTAGTTGTTCTTATTTTCTTGATGTTGAGATAGAATCTATACTGACTGCTATAGTTTTTTTTATCTTCTGCAGCAAGTATTTCAAGTCCTCCTCTCTTTCAGCAAGCAAGGTTGCATCATTTACATACCGCAGGTTGTTGGCAAGTCTTTTTCCTATCCTCATGCCACATTTTTCTTTATAGAGCCTGGCTTCTCAAAGTATTTGTTCAGCATACTTATTGAATACATATAAAGAAAGGATACAACCCTGACACACACTTTTCTTGATTTTAAACCATGCAGTGTTCCCTTGTCTGTTAGGAATCCCGTATCTCAGAGATGAAACCTCCCATCTCACCATAGAGGGCATGGGCATCCAGGAGTCGAGGGACCAGGCCTAGCTCCACGTGTGCCGCCACCACATGCAGGCTGGTGAGGAACTTCACAAGAAGATCACGGTTCCCACTCCGGAGCTGGGAAGAACCAAATTAGAGTCATTCTGGATGTAAAGAGGTTGATGAGGAAGGATGGAATCTCAGATCCTGCCTGTGAGCTGGGATTGATGCCCAGAAGCTGGGACAATGGATCTGGAGAAGGCAAGCAGGAAAACAGAAAGATGAGAGGAACAGGGAGTGTGGGAAGATAGTGGCTGATGGTGGGGATGGTGGGAGGATAAGCTCAGAATATCCAAAGCACTGAGTGAAGAAAGGTATCTGGGGGTCCAGCGACTAACCAGGTGGTAAGGCAGGTCTCCTAGAGCTTCAGGAGGGCAACTTCGGAAGGTACCTGAGGCATCAGGGTAACACATCTTCCAGAACTGAGCTGCAAGTGAGTCACAGAACAGACACTGAGACAAACTCACCACTGTAGTATCTCCTAGGTCATATGTTTTGGGCTACAGTAAATCACCAAACCACCAGGGTGATAGTTGAAGAGCCAGCCAGTGGAGAACACCAGAAGGTGTGCTCTCCAAGGCCAAGACCCCTCCCTCCAGGCCCCCACAGACTTTGACTGCAGTCACCTGCAATGAGGATGTGTGCCGTGTTCTTCAGCCCTGGCTTCTTCCTATATCGACGCTGAGCTGCTGCTCTCAGGGGCCCATCACGGAGGCAAAGCCGGGCACCAAGGCGCTCCAGAGGACCCTCCCCTAGCAAGCTGTCCTCATGTGAGAAGGCGAGAGAAGAAAAGACAACAGAGGGAGAAGACCTGTTAGCGAGCAGCCCGGCACCACATGGGCCCTCATTCAGGCCTCAAATAGTGGCCATTTGAGCGGCAGCTCATTCTGGGATTAGGAGATTCTGGTGTTAAGGCTAAGCCAAGGGAAGGGTAGGATGGAGAAGGGATCACCAAGGGCCTGGGCTCAAAGACGGGAAAGTACATAGTGTGGCCAGTGAGGAGTTCAGCCTGGGGCACGTGTACCTGCGCAGACTCTGGACGAGGTAGGCAAATGAACCCATGGGATAGGGGTCCCCACTGTTACTAGCAGCCATCGCCTCTTCCCAGGTCTTGCTCCCTTTGGGGAGGATCCGCCAAGCACTCAACACTCCATGCAGCTGGTCCACGGTCAAACCTGAAAGCCAAGCTCTCTGAGGCCCTCACCCATGCTTGCAGGATGGTCAATCCTGTGGCAACTATACTCTCTGTATCTTTCACTGGAGCTCCAAGTGAGCCAAGGTCATCCAACTCCTACCCTCAGCCTCCCAATCCACTCTGAGCACTGACCACCACGTGTGACCTCAAGGGTGGTCAAGGCTTGGGAAAGGACATCGGGGCCATGCTCTTTTTCCAAGGTGTTCAGGATGTGTTGGAGCAGCAAGGGGATGGTGGCGGGCAGAGCCCGGAGTCTCTCAGAAATCTAGGAGGGAAAGGACACTAGTCAGGGAAGGGGAACAGCTTTGGATAAAGGGCTGGTGATGGGGTAAGAAAGGCTGCAGAATGAGAAACGGTAAGGCTGGGTGAAAAAGAAAGGGAAGCAATTGGGAGAAAAAAGAAGGAAGAGGTGAAGTAAGGATGGGGGATTGGATGATCACAGGATGGCAAGGGGTGAGGGTGGGGGGATTCAAGGAATGAGGGGATGAGGTAAAGAGATGAAGTAGCTGAGGAGAGGACGGGAAGTGGGACTGGATTTAGAGGATGAGGAGTGTGGGGTTACTCTCCTAGCTCACCTGTTCATAGAGTGTGAAGAGCCTCAGATGATCCGTGACCAAGCGCAGGTAGAGTGGCAGGGCCGACCCCCGCTTCACCAGCAGCAGCTGCATCTAATGAAATCCACAGAGACATAGCACCTGGCCTTTGTCCACCTGCTCTCCACCCCAGCAGTAGGCCTACTGCCAGGCTGCTCCTCTGAGAGCTCCCAACAAAGAGAAGCCCTCAGCATCACTTCAAGACACAGTCCTCCCTCTCTCCACACCCCTCGGTCTAGCCAGCACTCCTCCGGGAATCCCTCAGGCCTCAGCATGCCTGGTAACTCTCCTCCCCTCAGACAGGTACAGGGAGGAAAGGATGTGATACAGTGTAAGCAAGCACAGTTCCTAGCAAGGCTTCCTGGTGGTCCAGAGTTCCTAGGAAAACAAAGGAGCAGGCCTGCAGGGACAGCGGGCAGCCCTAGCACCCCTGGGTCCTGTCACTTCCTAGATTCACCCTGACACCCCTCACCCACCCAACCTGACTTAAATCCAACCTGGTTGTTAAAAGGTGACTCTTCCAGCCTCTTCCCGTAGAGAGCCAGCTCCTCCCTCACCATCTGGGTCCGGGCGGATGGCTCCAGAGGCCCCAGAGCCACCACTTGGGCATCCTGGCTCTGCTCCAGGGTCTCCCCCAGGCCTGTGTCAGTAGACACACTCAGCACCAGGTGAACCCTCTGCAATATTTGAGCGGTAGGGAAGAAGAAGGAAGAGAACAGTGTTAGAGGAGTCTCTCCTTGCCACAGTGTCCCTTCATCTTCATCACAGTCTTTTTATCACACTCACCCGGGGAAGGGTCTTTGGGATCCAGTCTGAGATCAGCTGCCCATTCTGGTCCACCAGCTGGTCGGCCCCATCGATGATCACCACCAGGTTCTGACCAGGGTGCAGGAACTGAGCAGATTTGGGCAGCAGCCTCTGCTGCAGCTCCCACACTAGGCCTCTGTCCGAAGAGGAGAAGACTGGGTCAGGGGAACAAGGAGACACAGACGTAGTGTCACACAGCATCAGCATGGCTGGTCTAACAGAGACACGCACCGGTAGGTCCTGGGGAGAGCACTCGGTGCTTGCAGATGGCTGTGCAGGAAGGCACAGAGGCGTCTGAGCAGAGTAAGAACAAGACTCTGGTCAGGGCGGGCACCTGAGAAGTGGAAGAAGACTAAGGGGGCCACTCTGGTCCCATCGGGAGCCTGGAGGGTTGACACAAGTGATGCCTGCATGGGATGAAAAGAAAAAAAATGTGGTCCCAAGCTCTCTGTGGCCCACTTCCTTAGCCTGCCCTGCTCCTCCCGCCTGCCAAGTTGCTAAGGCTGTATACCAGGAAGGCAGTCTTGCCCTGTCCCGAGTGCCCGATCACCAGGCTCAGACATCCCCGGTGCTGCTGCAGCTGCTGTACTGTGTTCTGAAGGAGGCGCCGTCGGGCAGAACTGGGGGGACACTGCAGCTGCTGGAAGGTGGCTTGGACCGAGTCATCTGACATGGACCCAGGTTGTTCCAGCTGGGACTCGGGCTGAGAGCACAAGGGGCAAGCAGCCATTATGATTCCATGATCCCAAGGAACGCCAGGTCTAACCTAACCTCCACCACGTTATCTCCCATCCAGATCACCCTGGCCCTCCTCACTCCCCCAGTTACTAGCACTCCTGCTGACCTGGAGGTAAAGTTTCTGGATAATAGTCCACACATCCTGCAGAACCAACTTTCCAAATTCCTCCAGTCCCCCAACATAGGGCCGGCCCGCTGCCACACCCCCCCACTTGCAGGAGTATCTGTGGGCAAAGTAAACATACTTGACGTTAGAGCACACCTGACTCCCCAACACATCTCTGCACGGGCATTCCACCACCTCCAGCTCACCTGCGGCAGGTAATCTCTTTCTGTTTGCTCAGGTAGTTCTTTAGTTCCGTGATCTGTTGTGCAGCCTCTTCAGACTCAGGAATAAAGTCCGGTTTCCAGGCATCTGGCACAGAACTGACCCACCAAAAATACCCCAAGAGTCAAGACTAGACTCAGACCACTAGCCCACTTTTCCTTGCTTTCTTTGATGCTCTGAGACTTATTCTCAAATAGAGACCTCTGAGTTCAGCTCCTCTGAGCCCCAGTTCTCTCTTCTAGTTCCCCACTCCTATAGTCTGAGTATTGGGAGGACAGTGCATTGCCATTCATCAAGTCTGTTCTGTCTTCTGTGGAGGAAGAAGAGGAATACCTGAGGAAGCTGTTTTCCCGGAAGTAGATCAGAGCTGGGGCTGAGGTCTGGAGGCGGAGGCCCCGGTTCAGGAACTGCATCATCTCCATCTCGGTCACTGAGCGACCTGGGGGATACTGCTGGACCTGCAGAAGAGTCCAGGACAGGGATCAGGCAAAGCTCTGTCCCAGCCCTGAACACTAACCTCTCCTTCCAGTGCTGCATAGAGACCCCCAGGCTCCTTCATCCCCTGAAGGCTCCTCTCTCCCTCTGGATTACCATACCAACACAGACTGACCCAGCTGGGAAACTGGAGCCAAGGAGCTTGGAGTATTCTCTTCCAGAGGCCTGAGAGACAAGGGCTCTGCCCTCCTGGAGGCAGTGGGATCTTGAATATTTTTGTCTTAAAAAGTAGACATGAATCTAGTGAAATATAGTCATAACTGACACTTACAGAAGGCATGTACCACATGTTTTTGCAGATTATTTTAAAGTCACATAATAACCCTTCAATATAAATGTCTTTGTTACTCTTTACTATAGAGAGAGATTAAGGATGTTGCTTTTGTTAAGTGCAGTTGGGTGGAGTATGACTCACAGTGACTTCAGGAACCATAGACTTGAACTCTGTCCTATCCTGTACCATATTGATTGTTCACAACACATTTGAGTCCATTGCTACAGACACTGCATCAATCTATCTCATTGGATATCTTCTCCTCACTGACCCTCTACCTTTCCAAACATGATGTCCTTTGCTAAGGAATAACCACTCCTAAGAGCATGTCCACAATATATGAGACAAAGCTTCATCAACTTTGCCTCCAAGGAACATTCTGTTTGTCCTCTTGGTAGTCCATGGTATATACAGTACTCTCTCCAACAGCATAACTCAAATGCAACAATTCTTCTACCATCTTTATTCACTGTCCAGCTCTCAGATGCATAGAAGATGATAAGAATGACTGGCCAGAATCTGGTGCACCTTAGCCTTTAGATTGACATCATTGTTCTTCAGGATTTTGGAGAGATCACGAACAGCAGACTTTCTCAACACTATACATCTCCTGACTGCTGGCATCAAGGATATTGACGTGGATCCAAGCAAGATGAAACTGCTGACAATTTCAATCTTTTCTCTATCATGATGTTGCCTATTGGCCCAGTAGTGAGGATTTGTGTTTTCTTGATATTGAGATTAAGGCTAAATTAAGTTAAATAACTTCCCACAAAGCCATACAATATGCAAATGACAGATCAGAACCAACATATGAGCCCCCTTATCCTTTGTATCCTTTACCAAACCCAAAGGTACTTTTCAAAGGAATTCCCTCATCTAATCAAGGATGAGGGGTCTCTGGTGGGGTTGTCCACAGAGCTGAGAGCTGTGCGTACTGCTAACTCAAAGACAGTGCTTCTCCAGCAGTTCAAACCCACCAGGGGCCCCTCTAGAGAAAGATGGGCCATCTCCTTCCATGCCGTTTACAACCTCTGAAAACCAGGCTCAGCTTGGCTGGTTCTCACTAGATGGCAAAAGACTTGTTAAAAGTTGAGTTCAGAACATGCCTGTTCCCAGTCCCAAGTTTACTGACAAGCTGTTACTTTGCTATAGCTCTGCCCCAATCACTATCACCTTCTCAGATGCTACCCCAACCTTTTCTGCCTTACCCACTGGAAGTGAGGATGGTTAGGGAGGCTGTAGTTAGGGGGAACGTAGCCATAGCGAGAGCCCAGAATCCCCACGAACAGCTGCGAGTTCTCCACTTCCCCAAGGCACACTTCAAGTTGTCTGTGGGAAACAAACAGAATACAGGTGAAAGTGGGGAGACAGACACACTTGGCTCACAACTGAGCAAAATGAAAGAAGGCTGCTCTCCTTAGCATCCAAGGGCAACTCCCTTCCCTGATCCTCAGTCATTCCTGAAGGTCAGAGCCTGACCCACTTTCCATCACTCAAGATCCTCATTCCTGACACAGGCCTTTACCTCTGAGGTCCCATACCTGTTCCTCCGGGTTTCTTCCTCAGTGACGCCCCAGCGCAGGTCGATACCATGAAGGCTGATGCAATGAGTGGCCGCTCGGGCCTGCAGGGCCGGAAGCACTGACCTCAGCAGCAGGTCCCGCTCTCCGTGCATGTCCCGGAAAGTGGACGAAATAAAAAGTCGGAGGCTGCGCCACCTGAGCGTGAGCAGACGGCTGGGATCAGCCTGACAGGCAGCCCACCAACCCAGTGCTACAGACTGCTTTGGATCCCCCTTCAGAGCTGAGCAGAAGCCAAAACGACAGACAGCTAGCAGAAATACAGGCCAGCAGAGCCCTAGAAAACAAAGTGCTGGTAGACTTGATGGCCTGGAGTTGAAACTCCACTTTCTACTTCTCATGCATGCCTCCTTTTGTCTGGAAAGGATTATTACACATTTTGTGTTTTTTCATGGAATGCTCACGACAACACTGTGAGATACACACTCTCCTCACTCCGTTTGGTAGACTACAGCTTTAAGAATTTAAGAAACCAGCCCAAAGTGGTAGAGGCTATTGGATGCCAGCAAGCTGATTCCCATTCATGCAGACTCCATGTGCACCAAGTCGAACAATGCACCTTAACCTCTTCTAGCCTGTGATCTTTCAGAAGCAGATTGCCCCGGCTGACTTCTGAGGAACCTCTGGGTGGGTGTGGACTGCCAATGCTTCAACTAGTAGTCCAGCACTTAGTTGCTGCTGCATCTAGGGACTGACCAAGCCCAAGACACAGGCTACCATTTTCAAAGCCAGAAAGAGAAAGCCAAAGCTGCTAAGCAGCTAGCCTCACATTCTAATTGCATCTCCCAATTAGACAAAAGGGAGTATTTACAACATGACACTTGCCAGTGTTAGTAAAAGTCATTCCTGGAAAAGAAAATGCAGCATAGCTCAAAGATCAGAACAAACAGCATCTCAACAGTCAAGAATGTCAGTCACTAGTTGTTCTAGCTTTTGACTGTAGCCAGTCCCAATTCACAAAAGCACGCCAACACAGACTGACCCAGGCTGGGAAACAGGAGCCAACGGGCTTGGAGTATTCTCTTCCAGTGGCCTGAGAGACAGGGGCTCTGCCTTTCCTGAAGGTGGTGGGATCTTGAATAGTTTGTCCATTTGGCCCACATGTTCTAGAAGACGGGAGGCCCCACGTTCTGCTATGAACCTGACATAAAAATGGTAACAAAATGAATGAGAACAAAAACCAGAGGCCAGAAACAAGGGGAGTGGAGAGTCAAAGGTAAGGTAAGGTAAGGTAAGGTAAGGGTAGGTCACTCAGGTAACTGGAACTCCTTTAAAAAAAAAAAGAGGAGTGAATATAGTCTTGTGTGTGTGTGTGTGTGTGTGTGTGTGTGTACCACCAAATCAGATCTGACTGGTGCAGGAAGAGATTGTCCCTCCTTCTCCAGCAAAGCATGTGAATATAGTCTTAAATGAGGCTGCAGAATCAAACCAAACCAAATTCATGGTTATAATTCCAACCTGTAGCAGCCCTGTAGGTAGAACAAAGTAGAACTGTTCCACAGGGTTTTTCAAAGTGGTAAATCATTTATGAGAGCAGAATTCCTCATCTTTTTCTCAAAGTGCTGCTGGGACCTTTTAGCTAACAAACTACAGAGCTTTTAAGTTAGCAGCTGAATGCCTTAACCACAGCACCACCATGTTGCAGAACCAGGAAGTAAAGAAACGAAATTCTAACCCCTTCCAGCCTCTGCATAATTATAAAGACTTTTTAATTTGTGCCAGAAGTAACTGGGCTGGTAAAAGTTGTAAAGATTAAAACCATCCCAGTTACTTGCTATGTGTCTGAAGCTGCATAATGAATAAGGAGGACAGAAGAAGATTTGGTGCCTTTGAGCTGTGTTGTTGGAGAAGGGTATTGAATGTCAAAAGAACAAACAGATATGTCTTAGAGAAGGCACAGCCTGCTCCTTGGAGTTAAGTCTGACAAAGCATTTCACATACGTTAGGCATGTTGCTAGGAGAGGCTATTCCTTGCAAAGGGGCACTATGCTTGGCAAAATGGAAGGTCAGAAAAAGGGAGGAATTCCCTTGAGACGCATTGACACAGTGATTGCAGGAGCGGGCTGCAGAGCGTACAGAGATGATGAGGACGGCACACGGCAAGACAAGGTTCAGATGTGTTGTTCATAGGGTCGCTATGACTTGTATGACACTCGATGGTGCATAAAAACAGCAAGTCTAGACTTGATCAGCTCTGCACTCACCATGATAGCTCTTTAGAGGAGGGGGGGACATGTATGGAGCCTTCTAACAGGAAGTGGGGGCAGGCAACATCCAGTGGAAAAGACAGGGAGAAAGCAAGTAAATGAGAAGACGAAGCATGCAAAGAAACAAAATGAGGGATTTCCATAATTCTGCATAGAAGTTCTTTTACATAAATAATGGAACAGGCTACAGAAAGTCAATAAAATAAAATTTAAAAGCTGGTTAATGAATGATATTATAAAATCATTTGTTTAGTAAAAGATTCATTAAAGTGACAAGATAGACCAATGGATTTTAATGTAACAGTAAGAAAAAGTCATTGATAAGAGATTTCACTTCCATAAGTATTACTAATGAGTTTTTAGTTTATATAAAATAAAAATATCCAAAATATATTTTTAAAAAGTTGATAACATCTCTAAAATTAAACATTGCAATCACACATATCCTCTTTCTCCTCTTCCAATTAGATGCAATTCACATGTGATGGCTGGATGCTCTATAAGGTGATGGTGGTTGCGTTATGTGCCATCGAGTCATAGTGACCCTATGCACAATAGCTCTGAACCGTGTCTTATCCTGAGCCAGTCTCACTGTCTCTGATATCCCTATCTCCATTACCCTAGTCACTGAGTCAATCCATCTCATCCAGGGTCTTCCTCTCTTGCCTTGTCTCTCTATCCTTCCAAGCATGATGTCCTTCTCTAAGGACTGATCCCTCCTGGCAGCATGCCAAAAGTATGTGAGACAGAGCTTCAAAATCCTTACCTTCAATGAGCAATTTGGTTTCACCTTCTCCAGGATAAACCTGTTTGTTCTCTTGGCAGAACTACAAAGTAGAAGCTGAATATTTTAAGATAGTGAAACAAAAACTTATAAAGCACTGTGTCCCTATTATAGCACAGAGCATTTATACCTGGTCAGCTGTAGAAGAGAAATAAAATTTTTCTTACTTTAAAAAAAATTAAAAGTAGTGAAACCACAGATAATATCTAAAAGGCAATCTACAAGCCCCAAGCCCTTGCCATATACTCACTTCAGTATGCCATCTGTACAGCCTGAGAGTGTCACATCATTGGGGTTCACAGGTGATGACCTTTCAAAGAAAAAGAAAAGCAGTGATAACCATCAAAGACAATGCCAGGATCATAGAGTTATTGCCCCTTAATATCTTGAAGTGAGCATCTTCCTTCTGTGTTTTTATAAGGGTATGTGCTGGGCAGGATGAACCCTCACAAAGAGATCCAGAGCTAGGCTGAAGAATTCAAAGAAGGTTCTAGCACAAAAAGTGCAACAAAGATTGGCAAGTAAATATGAGAGGAAAGAAATACTGTTTCAAGTTGGGTCATGGTGGAAGGGATTTTTGGCACAAGGAAGAGAGTAGAGCATTCTTACACAAAATACTCTTTCATAGGCACACCAACAAAGAGGCACTTAGAATTCACACGGTGCCAGAACAGTTGTTTAGCTGTATTTATCCATCTCTGATTCATAACTCCGCCAAAGAGAATGACTCTGTCCACCTGTAAGATAAAAGAGGAAGAGTTGAGATCAAAAGACAAAAAGGAGACAGTAAAAAGCTCAAGATATCAAGAAGAAAGATCTCTAAGGAGTGGGGATAAAAGAGAATTTTGAGAGAAATGGGGAGTTTTCTCCCCTGAGAATGGTGTTTACAAGTTTCTAGCCACTAAGGATGAGAGAGGCTGTGACACCGCTGATCTGGGGCATCAAGGTGGAGTTTGAGGTAGGGGCAGAGGCGTACTGGACTCATACAGGCTAATGAGATCAGATGTTACATTTTTAGGAATCTTTTTAGCCAGTTGGTAAGTATGCTTTTGTTGCTGTTATGTGCCCTCATGCCAACTATGACTCATAGCAAGCCCATGAACAATAGATCTGAATCTTGTCTTACCCTGCACTACCCTTATCATCTCTATTATACTCAGGCCCATTGTTATTATAGTCATTGTGTCAATCCACCTTGTTGAGAGTCTTCCTTTTGTTTCCTGAGTCTCTACCTCTCCTAGCATGATCTCTTTTCCAAGGGACTGATCCCTCTTGACATCTTGCCCAAACTATGGGAGTCAAAGTTTCACCACCCTGGCCTCTAAGGAGTACCCTGGTTGCACTTCCTACAAGATAGACTTGTTTGCCAATACCACATTCAAAGGCATTGATTTTTCTTCTGTCATCTTGAATAATCCAAGTTTCAAATGCTTAGTAATTAATTATGGCTTGATCCATAGTCTTTTATTTTATTCTGATTTATTTACAAAGTCTGAATACATTGTTTTTCACAAAAGATCCTTCCCATTTCCTTCACCCCACCCACCTATCAAATTGTACAACCCTATGATTAATACCCCCCCATTCTTCACCCCACTATTTCCACCCTCCCCAGATATTCCATAGTCTTTAATCTGACATTCTTGCTCTTCAGAACTTTGGGGAGACCTTTGACAACAGATTTTCCCAGTGCAATACATCTTTTGATTTCTTGACTGCTGTTAAAATGAGTATTGACTATGAACTTAAATATGTTGACATTGTTGACAACTTTAACCTTTTCTCTATTTATCATGATAATGCTTATTTGTTCAATGGTTAGGATTTTTGTTTCCTTGAAGTTGAGATGTTGAAGGTTGTAGTCTTTGATCTTCTGAGCAAGTGTTTCGAGTCTTCCAGAGGTTCAGGAAGGCTGTGTCATTTGCATAACACAGGTTGTTGATGTATCTTCTCCAATTCTGATGCCACATTATTTTCTATATAATCTAGTTTCTCAAGTGATTTGCTCAGCATACAGACTCAAGAGTTAATTGAATAGCTATGGAAAAAGAATACAACCCTAGTGCACATTTTCCTGATTTTAAATTATGTAGCATTCCCTGTTCTATTCAGACAACAACTTCTTCTCCTATGTATAGGCTTCACATTAGCACAGTTCAGAGTTTGGGGATTACCATTCTTCTCAATGTTATCTATAATTTGTTGTGATCTACCTGACAAATGCCTTTGCTTAGTCAAATAAACATCTTTCTGGTATTCTCCATTTTCACCCAAGATTCATCTGATATTATTGAAGTTAACTTGCATTATAATGAAATGGAATTAAAAACAAAGATAATAACTGCTCCAAAGTCATAACCTTTTACTATTATGTAGTCAAGCTCATTTGTATCTACATATGTGGGTGGGGGAAAATATAATAGTATACTAGAATTTCTTGCAAATTCTGTGTTCAATGACATCAAGCAGGCAGTTTGAAATTGGCCATGGTAGTGTATATATTGGCCATGCCAGTAGAATTGGCAACTGCTACTATCAAGATTTCTTTTTCTAAAGAGTGTTGTTCAATATTTACCAGCACACCGCTGGGTAAGGTCTTTGTTGAAGAGTATCCAGGGAGCAGATCTCGATACTGTCCATGAATTAAAATAAGAATTCTCAATCAGAGAGGGAAATATGGGAAAGGACAAACTGGGTAGTACTCACAGGGACCCTCTGGACAGCCAGAGACAGCAGGTACTTCCCAAAAGTATCCAGGGACTCTTCATTTTCATCCTTTTCATTCACCTCCTAAAGGAAAATCTCAGGTTATATGGCCAGAAGGGAAATGACCAGCTGGCAGCAAACACCACAGTCTGTTCAGGAAACTTTCAGAACTGTGTATGTACAGTCATGCTCTTCCTAACTATTCAGGTGGTTCCCAGACTGGTGTCTATTAATAATTTTTTTTTTAACAAGGGTTAGAGTCTGACCTGAACTTGAGCCTGGAGCTCAGTGGCAGACTTCAGGATCCCTTCCTCTGCCTTCAGCACAGCAGTCTTCAAAGTTCCTCTTCCAAAAAACAAAAGATCCACCTGCTCTGCCCGAGCGATTATCATCGCAATCAACAGCAGCACGTAGTTCAGAGGCAGCTGAATGGACAAACATCAGTATGAAGTTCCCCTGATCTGGAATCCACCCTTGTTCCCTAAATCCTAAAGGCCAAACATTTCATTGATAAACGGAAGGGGAAGGGGAACAAGATCCCCATTTAGGAGAAGACAGGTCTGTATTACTAAATCAAGAGCTGCCTGGGGTTGGTGAGAAGGATCAGGATTCCCATTCAAAGCCAACACTTAGGGGGAATGAGGTGACAATGAGACATATTTTGGAAACAGAAATTTAGTATCAGCCAAATGTGAAATGTTATCACTATAATCCCCAAACTGGGCTGGAGGACACACTCTAGGAGTTGATCCTAGGAACCAAGGACTGACACTTGCAGTCAAGTTTGCTTAGTTTGGTTCCGAGTGCTTATCTGAGAGAACTAGTTTCGGGAACAGGTCACCGCTTAGGCTTCTCAGCACACACCATCCTTCCCCTTCTTTCCTCCTGCTTACCCCTTGTGAGTTGCTCTTAGGGCATAGCTCGTCTGCATTTGCATCTGTCAGGTAGGCCAGGAGAGTGCGACCAGGAAGTGGGGGTAGACTGTGCTTCACAGATAGGTTCACAGCTGTCTCCAGGGCTTGCCGGTACCGATCTAGCATCTCACCATCATATTTCCCCTGTCTGCAGTCAGGAAAGACACACAGTGAAGGTGTCAGTGGCTTATCTACCTGCCACATTGAGGCAGATGGGAAGATGAGACTTTGTCACTCAAGTCTGAGGCCCCCACTTCTTTATCAAGCCCTACTAACCCTTCCCAGAGTCTGACTCCATTACTAATACTGAAGAAAGGGACAGAACTTCCTTTTGTCCCTACTCTATATGACTCTTTTAGTTTATTTTCATGGCAAGACAGACATACTCTCTGAAGCGACTTTCTCCAGCTTCTTCTGAGCATTCAGCTGTTCAAGGCTAGCTCCCACACCATTAGGAGGATGCTGCCTGTCAACAGAAATCAGCCCACTTAAACCACTAGAAATTCTACTTCTCAGCACAGTAATCTCATTAGCCTCAGGAGTGACCGTCAGATGAGCACATCACAGCTTAATGGAAGGAAATGGAAGTCATATCATTCATCCCCTGCTTCTCACAATTCTCCTAGGAGTATACTTTACACTCCCTCAAGCACCAGAATATTCAAAAGCATCCTTTACTATCTCAGACAGAATACATGGGTCAATATTTTTAAGGGGCGCTCTGGTGGCCTAGTGGTAAGAAGCTGTGCTGCAATCCCAAATGAATGTTTTCATGGTTACAGAACTCCACAGACTCCATTCAGTTATCGAAGCAGCCACCTGATACTGGCACTTTTCAGTGTAGTATGGCTGTTCATATACACGTCTAACCATTGATGAGCACTGTACTCTTTTGGTATTAACTACTACAGCTGACTTCCAGTCAGCAAGCTTTGGCTATTAACCTGAACGAGTAACAAATTTCATCACAACATTAATCATCAATGTATCATTGGCCTCTCTAATAGTTATTTTTGCAATTTTGACCCCCCCAATCAATATCTACACAGAAAAATCAAGCCCATATGAATGCAGCTTCAAGCCCCTAGGATCAACCAACTACCATTATCAATAAATTTTTCTTAGTCACCACCATCAATTTCCATCTATTTGATCTAGAAATTGCCTTACTAGGAACCATCCAAGTTAACATCCTTAAACTGATAACCCTTACAGCACTCCTCCTGATTACCCTACTAGCCTCAGTACTAGCTCTCTAAAGATTGCAAAAGGGGATAGAATGAATTCAATTGATAATTAGCTTAACAAAAACAATTTCAACACATTAGATCACTATATTATAATTATCAACCATGCCACCTATTTGTATCAACATCCTACTACTATTTTCTTTATCACTAACTGGCCTACTAATATATATACTGATCCCTCATAATATCATCTCTCCTATGGTTAGAGGTCATAATTCTATCTCTATTCGCAGGAAGCATAATACTGGAATTCAGCATAAACTTTTTGCCCTTCTAACAATAACACCAGTCATTCTCCTAGTATTTACAGCCTGCAAGGCTGCAATTACTCTATCCTTACTTGTTATTGTTTCTAATACATAGAGCCTAGACTATGTCCTAAGCTTAAATATCCTACAATGCTAAAAACCATTATCCCAACAATTATACTCCTGTTAACATGACTATCAAAACCAGCCTAATATGAGGCAACACAATTGCCTACAGCTTCATAATCAGTCTGACTAGCTTATCATTTCTCTCTCACACATCAGAACCCTACACAAATGACTTCCTTTTATTTATACAGGACACGGTATTTGTAATCACTTGTTATGAGTCAGAGAGTTGGACAATGACTAGGGAGGATAGAAGGAGAACTGATGCCCTTGAGCTGTGGTGCTGGAGAAGAGTATTTGAGGGTACCATGGACTGCTAAGAAAACAAACAGATTCATCCTGGAGAGGGTTAAAACAGGCTGATCCTTGGCGGCAAGGATTCATCTGACATATTTTGGACATGTTGTAAGGAGGGACCAGTCATTGGAGAGGGACATTATGCTTGAGAGGGTGGAGAGCAGGAGCAGGAGGGGAAGACCCTCTATGAGGTGGATTGATTCAGTGACTGGGGTAATCGGGATGAGTGTGTCGGAGACAATGAGATTGGCACAGGACAGAGCAGAGTTTAGGGCTGTTGCACATAGGGTCGCTACAAGTCTCAAGCAACTCGACGGCACATAACAACCACCACCACACTATCAACCCCACTGGAGCTAACCATGTTAACACTTACTTCAAAACGAAGATTTTTTTTAACAGCTACATATTTTAAAATTGTATTTAAAGAATAAATATTACCCTTTACTATGGAAACTTGCAATTAAAAGAGAAATTGATGCTTCCTTTCCTAAAGAAATGCTTTTCCAGGGTAACTAAATCACGTTAAGGGGGCTCTGGTGACCTAATGGATAGAGTGTTGTGCTGCCAACCCAAAGGTGGCTGGTTGGAATCCACCAGCTGCTCTGAAAGAGAAAAATGGGCAATCTCTTCCAGAGCAGTTTACAGCTCCTGAAAACCCACTGATGGGTCAGCTGTGAGTTGGTTCCAAATCGAGGGCTATAACTTTGACTTTTCAAAATACGTTTTAGTGAGCTCTAGTGGCATAGTCCATGAGGAGTTGAACCACTAACACAAAAGTAATGCCTCCCCACTCTCACCTCTCTTATTCAATATTGTGTTGAAAGACTTAGCAAGAGCAATAAGACAAGAGAAGGAAATATGAGGTATCCAAATTGGCAGAGAAGGGAGGTAAAATTATCTCTTTATGCAGATGATATGATAGTATACCTAGAAAACCCTAAAGACTCAGCAAGAAAACTATTGGACGTAGTTGACCAGTTCAGCAAAGTAGCACGATACAAGATCAACATACAAAAATCAGTTAGATTTCTCTACAGTAACAAAGAGAATACAGAGCTGGAGCTAAGAAAAACAATACCCTTCACAATAGCTAACCACAAGATAAAATATTTGGGAGTAAATATAACTAGAAGCACAAAGGATCTCTTCAAAGAAAATTACAAAACATTACTACAAGAAACAAAAAGAGACCTGGCGAAGTGGAAGAATATCCCTTGCTCATGGATAGGAAGACTCAATACTGTGAAGATGGTAATACTACCAAAGGCAATTTACACGTCCAATGCAATCCCAATAAAAATACCAATCCCATTCTTCAAGGAGATGGAAAAGGTAATCTCCAGTTTGATTTGGAATGGAAAGAAGCCCTGAATAAGCAAAGCACTCCTCAAAAATAGAAAAAAGGCAGGAGGCATCTCACTCCCTGATTTCAAATCCTACCACACTTCCGTGGCGGTTAAGACAGCATGGTACTGGTACAATGACAGAAGCATAGATCAATGGAATAGAATTGAGAGACCAGAAATCAGCCCATTTACATAAGGTCAACTGATTTTTGACAAGGAAATGAAAAGAGTTAAGTGGAGAAATGACAGCCTTTTTAACAAATGGTGCTGGCAAAATTGGAAAAATATCTGCAGAAGACTCAAGCAAGATCCACACCTCACTCCATAAACAAAAACCAACTCAAGGTGGATCATGGATCTAGGACTAAAACCAAGGACTATAAACTTCATTAAAGAAAAGCTTGGAGGAACTCTAGTAGTCCTAATCCACAACATAAACAGTCTTCCAAGTATCCTGAAAAATCTACAACCAGGAGAAGATAAAATAGATGAATGCGACCTTCTAAGAATCAAATCCCTATGCACATCCAAAAACTTCTCCAACAGGGTAAAAAGGGAGCCACAGACTGGGAAAAAGTATTTGGTAATGACATATCAGATAAGGGACTTATATCTAGAATTTATAAAATACTTGAGCACCACAACAAGATAAAGGTAAATAATCCAATAGAAAAATGGGCACAGGATATGAACAGGCACTTCACCAAAGAAGACATTCAGATGGTCAACAAGCACATGAAGAAATCTTCAAAATTCCTAGCAAATCAAAACAACTATGAGATATCATCTCACCCCAGTCAGAATAGCAAAATTTAACAGAACATCAAGCAACAAGTGCTGGCGAGGTTGTGGAGAAACTGGAACCCTTATTCACTGTTGGTGGGAATGTAAAATGGTGCAACCACTGTGGAAGGCGGTATGGCGCTTTCTCAAAAAGTTGGAAATAGAGATACCATTTGACCCAGCAATTCCACTACTGGGAATATATCCCAAAGAGACCATAACTGACATCCAAGCAGATATATGCACACCCATGTTTATTGCAGCTCTGTTCACAATAGCAAGGAGCTGGAAACAACCCAGGTGCCCATCAACAAACAAATGGATAGAGAAGCTGTGGTATATTCACACAATGGAATACTATGTTGTTGTTGTTGTTGTTATGTGCCGTCAAGTCACTTGCAACTCATAGCGACCCTATGTACAACAGCCCTAAACTCTGCTCTGTCCTGTGCCAATCGCACTGTCTCTGACACTCCCATCCCGATTATCCCAGTCACTGAATCAATCCACCTCATAGAGGGCCTTCCCCTCCTGCGCTGTCCCTCCACCCTACCAAGCACTGAAAAACAAGGAACTCATGCAGTATTATTCAAAATGGGTGAGCCTGGAGGACATTATGCTGAGTGAAATATCTCAGTCGCAAAAGGACAAATATTGCATGGTGCCACTGCTGTAAAATAGGACTGATATCAGGGTGGGCGTAAGACTGAGAAAAACTGGATAAATTGTGTATACTGCACTGAAACAGATGAGGGAGTGAATAATTTAAAAGCGATGTATGATAGGGTATTATGGTTATCACAAGAGTCCACAATTAAGGTTGCATAGTGGAATATACTTGGGGCGGTGGGAGGGGTGCAGGGGGATTGTGTACCAGGAAGGGAGTCTTTCTTTTACTTTTGAGAGGAGCAAACTGGGGGGTGGGGGGAGAGGGCTGGGCAGGTACAGAAGTGCAGCAATGAATGAATGGAAATCCAAATTTTCTGTAAATGTTCATTAAAATTATTTTTTTAAAAAAAATAAGTAATGCCTCTCTAGTGGTTTAAACCCAGGAGCAGCTCTGCAGGATACAGATGGCAATCTTCTCCCATGCCTTGGAAACCCAAAAAAGAGTCAGGTATGAGTCAGACCTGACTCAACAGCAATGGGAAAGAGAGAGAAATAGCTTTACTTTTCAGAGTTCTAATTCTAATAAATAAGAAATAAAAGTAGAAAATCTCCCTTTTACAATTACTACTGAAACAACTGGTCCAGGAAAAGACCCTCAGTGAATGAATACACCAACCTTACAGGGGAGAAATGAGGCTATCACCACCTAAAATAACTGATCCATCTTAGCACCCCATGCATTTGTCTTGAGAGAAACTGAATGCATAGTATTTCTGAAGCATATCTAAAAGGACAGAGGGCTGGACTTTACCAAGCCTGTGGAGCAGGGTGTATGTTTATCCTTGAGCCTGCTGAATAGAAACTATAAAGGAAACTCTGGTGGCCTAGTGGGTAAGGAGTTATGATACCAACCCAAAGGCAGGTAGTTTGAACCCACTAGATGCTCTGAGGGAGAAAGATGGGTAATCTCCTCCCATGTGATTGACAGCCTTCAAAAACCCATTGGAGGGTCTGCTTGAATTGGTTCTGACTTGATGACACATGTTAAAGAAGGTGAATGGATGAAAATGTGAAAAAAACCCCAACAAAACAAAAACACAGTTATCACAGTGAATAAGGAAAAAGTGAGCTCAGCAAGGCAGAGAGGACATTGGTATATACTGTGAGAGAGGGAGATGCTGCATCAGCTCCACAATTACCAAAAATTCAAAAAAGTCACACGAAACTCCTGGCTGTCGAGTTAATTCCAACTCATGGAGAACCCATGTGTTACAGAGTAAAACATGCTATGGAAGAAATCTTTAGGCCTTTTCCCCAAAATGGATTTGAAATGCCAGTCATCTATTAATAGATTAGCATGAACCATTTCATGCAATGACCTCTCCACAATCACCAAAGCAATAAAAGAGTCACAAATAATAGAGTTCATGCATAGATTTTGTCTCATTATCTCTCTAAGGGACAGCATTAAAGATAAGGTTTGTTCTGCCAGAGATAATTGCATTGAGGTCACTGGTAAACTTGTCTTTACCACATTTAGGGTTCCCACTGATTCCCAGCTCCTGTCAGGGACCTCCTGTAGTCCCATCCTATAGCCCCACACTGTGGCCCCACCCGAGGTGCACACTCACTTGGCCTTTTGTATTTTTAGCTTCTCTCTCTTGAGCTGCTCATAGAACACAGGCACCATCATGGCTGCTCGAAGTTTCTGACGACTTAGGTTCTTAATTTCAAGCAGACGGGCCTTACTTCTTCTAGTTTTTGAGTTTCTAATCAATATCTGCTTCATCAGCTGTGTGTTTGAAGGAGCTGGCAACGCTGTGTGGAAGTAAGTAATTATTTGAGTCAGGCAGCTTCTTTCTCTCCATCTTAACCTCCCATCAATACCTGCCCCGAGTCTCGTCCTCTGCCAACTCAGTGTCCTGAGACTGGAAGGTAGGAGGTTGAAAACACCAACGCTCTTATTTTAGGTGTTCATAGGCATGACAGGCAAATGAGATGTAGAAGGAGGAAGGAAATACCTTTACTTCTTAGTTTAGCTTCGAGATTATTTATGGAATCATGGGCATTAAGGAATCTGAATGGAAACTGCCGACTGTGGATCACTGACTTCTGGAAAACAAAAAAGGGGTTACAAGTGAAGAACCAGGAAGCATAAGCGTCATCCAGGATCTCAGATGACCAGGAAGATGAGGCAACCTTTCTGTTAAATTTGTGGAAACATCGTGGAGGACGAACTGGGTATTAGAAGAGATACCCAGAGAAAAGAGAAGAATAAAGAAAATGACAATACATTATTTGGGAATATGAGCCGTACAGAATGAAGAAGTGACAGAAGGAGTCTTGTTTCTTTCTTTTATGTTCCTCTGATATAAATGAAGCCACAAAAATTCCTCTTCCTGGGCAAGTCTCTGACTTCAGAAAATAAAAATGAAAGTTCTTGGATCCCTTTGTAATTTTACAGAATTAACTAAACTCCTTCAACTGCTTCCCCTAATATATCTAGATTCCATACCTGTTTAGAAGAAACATGAAAAAACTGTAAAAACATAACTGTACCCAGGTCCCTGGAAAAATCTAGCTCCAAGGCAGCAGTAGATCCTCCACACCTACCACAGTCACTGGACCCCGAGTCTACGTATCCCTCATACGTACTGCGTGCTGGAGTCGCTGGAGAACAAGCTCATGGTGCTGGGCACTGATCCCAACTTGAAGTAGGCTGCACAGATTCCGCAGCATGGCCATGAAGGGAAGCTTCCCTTTGTCTGTGGGAGGTCCACGTAAAATGAAATAAAGTACAAATATATATGTAGTTATGTACTGTTGAGTCAGAACCTACTCATAGCTGACCCTCCACTGGGTTTCAGAGGCCATAAAACACCCAGGAGAAGACTGTTTTCAAAGCAGCTGATGGATTCTAACCACGAGCCTTTAACAATGCAACTCCTTACTGCTAAGCCACCAGAGTGTGATATATATATATAT
>NW_006399776.1:19432848-19450491 GCF_000299155.1 Elephantulus edwardii
TATATATATATATATATATATATATATATATACACAGAAGATTGGTTCAACCAGTCTTCTCCCACAGAGCAGCTGATGGCCTCGGACCACTTGCCTTTGGAATTACAGCACAGCTTCTTGTCACTAGGCCACCAGCGCTCCCTATGGTATGCTTGTTCTAACTTGTTTTGAATGAATTGTATAGGTATTGCTATACCTATACAAATCATACAAATGAAATCATACAGAAGTTACCATTTGTTTTATGTGTTGATAAAGGATTATTCCTATCATCCAAATACACCTGGAATATTAAGCGACTGGTGGCAAAACAGTTAAAGGCTTGCCTGCTAACCAAATGGTTGGTAGTTTTAACTGATCTGGTGGTTTTGTGGGAGAAGGATTTGAAGATCTTCCCCTATAAACACTATAGCTCAGAAACTCCTATAAGGCAGTTCTACTCTGTCACATAGGATCACTATGAGTCAAAATTGACTAGACAGCACCTAACAAAACAACAACATGATGTTGAAACGTCTCGTAACAGGCACCACTTCTATTCTGGTGTGTGTTCAAGGGCAGATCTTACAAATTCAATTGTTTTCAGTTTGCAACTACCAGGTAAGAGAATAGCTGCATCACATCACAGAAATCTTCTGGTCAGGGTGTGAAATATAGAGACCTGAAGAGGCAAGTGTGATGATCAAGGTCATCCTACCAATGAGCTCCTCCCAGACAGCAGCTTTGTTCCCACGGAGGCTTAACACTCGCTCCCACGTCTCTGGCTGAGGAAGTTTCATCCGCTTCCCAGCTTTGCTAGAATCCCATGGCCCAGGGAGGTGACTTTGAGAAAAAAGCTGTATGTTGGAGGGATATCTGGGAAAGAAGAAAGAGAGCTTCTTATTTCAAAGCTGGCTCAAGATTGTCATGAAAGAGGAAAGGTGAGTTAGTCACAGGCAGTCAGTCATGTTCACTCACCAGCCATGTCTGCTCAAGCTAATAAGGTTGCTGTGGCTAAAGACTGCAGGCACTAGGGCTATGTTGCTTGTTGTGTATCACTGAGTTAGAACCAACCCAGAACTGACCCCCTAGTGGGTTTTCAGAGGCAGTAAACAGCACAGGAGAGACTGCACATCTTTCTCCCTTGGAAAAACTGGTGGATTCAAACCGTGTACCTTAATGATTGCAGTGAAACTCCTTACCACTAGGCCACCCAAGCTCCCAACATCCATGCTGAGATTTTGATAAGTCATGGAGTTACCCAAGTGGGATGAATGTTCAAAGTATATTTTCTCACTTGTAGCCCAGCAGGGCTTGAACATGATGAGCAGGCTCCCGGATATGCAATCTCTGTATCAGCTTCTTCAGGGTGAACCTTGGTGGATCCTTTTTCTTTGGCGCTGCATTATAGTCTGCCTCAAACTAGAGAAAGAAACATAATTCCCACAAGCTTATTTCACCAATGGCTACAAACACTCTCTTCAGAAAGCAGAGACTGAAACCGACCAATATCTATGAAGTAATCTTTCCTCAAAAAAAAATTGAGATAAAGAGCAGGATCAGGGGTGAAATCTCTTCAGTAACCAGAGCTCCTGTGATGAGCACAAGACAGCAGGTCTTTGGGGTCACTGGATCTTACGTACAGATGATGGCAGGAATGGAATGACTGACTTGTGGAAAACAAAACAGGGACAGAATCAGCACAGAACATCCTCATTCTTGGAAGGAAAAGAAAATCGACTCTGAATTAACCACTAAGACTTTGATAAATGGAGGCATCAATATAATGCACATGGCAGGGAGCTGAAAAGTGGAAAGATGTTGCTTCCAGTATCTGCTAGAGTAGAATAGCTAAATTTAAAATCTATTAACATGGTAAAGGGAAAAGACTGGTTGACCAATTGAGAATGTGTTTTCCCCTGTAATGTTAATATATTTTGCCTAGCAATTTTTTTCATAATTATGATGATGATCACTAACAGTTACTTAATGCATTGATATAAATGCACTCTAGTAAATTATTTAATCCTCATAACAAGCCTGTGAAGTAGGCACTCCCCATATCCTCATTTTACACATTAAAAAAAAACTGAGGCAAGATAGCTTAGTTATTTGACCAAGGTTACACAGCCAGCAAATGGTGAAGAGAGGAAAACCTAGGTAATCTGAATTCAGATTCTATGCTATTAACTGCCAAGGGCAGGGCCATATTTGTCATTATACTAAAGAATGAGTGAATTACCTCAATCCCATAAGGACAAATACTGTATAAAACCATTATTATAGAATGAGTATGAAGATCCAAGTGGGGGGAGGGTGAAAGCAGAGAGATGAGGATGGGCAGGGGTGAGGGTGTTAATCATAGGGTCATACAATTTAAAGAGGGGGGAGTGAAGGAAATGGGAAAGATCTGATGTGAAAAACAATGTATTCTAACTCTGTAAATAAATCAGTATAATTTAAAAAAAACCAAACAATTTTCAGTGGCAATTAATGTTATAAAACAATATATCCATGAATGATTGTATGAAAAAGTAATATGGTTTGCAAACCTGCACTCAAACATTTTTAAAAAGTAAAGTTATTTTATTTCTTTGTTGTTTTTAAAACTTTCTGTAAGGGGGCAGAAGAGGGCTGATGGTGCAGTGGTTAAGTGCTAGGCTGCTAACTAAAAAGTCAGTGGTTTGAACCCACCAGCCACTCCCTGGGATAAAGAGGTGACAGTCTGGTTCCATACTGATTGGACAGTCTAGGAAGCTTTTCACATCTACTTTGTCCTATTAGGTTTCCATGAGTCAGAATCAAATCAAATGCAACTGGTTTCAGGGTTTTTGTTCATTTGTTTGGAACTGTACGTAAATATATCATGATGCTTTCAAATCACTTATCAAGCTAGACCTGCCACCTGCCAATAAAATATAATACCAAGGGAAGAAAAATGAAGAAAAAGAAAAGAGCCTGCCCCAGTGCTTGAAGAACTTACCCCACACCAATTTTTAGTATTTCTGACACAAACACAATTCAATTTCTAAATATTAGTCCAGAAAAAAATTCTATATGAACATATATGACCCAGTAACAAAGGACTCACCTTTATCTGCTGATGTTTAAAATCTTGAAGGAATTTTGGGAAATATTTCTGGGTCTCAGAAAATGGACTCCCGAACTGCTGCTAGGACAGGAAAAATGATGTTTAAAGAGAGAAATGAAAGTTGTCCCAGCAAGGATCCATTTGAGCAGACAGCTAGGAAGTCAGCTAGGAAAAAGTCCTCTCCTACTGAGCTCTCATCCAGCTAATCTCCAGCCCCTTTGGCTTGTGGTGGTAGAAGGTGTCAATACTCAAGAATAAAGACTTTTAGCAAGATGTCTATAAATGTTTTAAAACGGAAGTGAAAAAGGCAAAGTGGACCCAAAAAGGAGGAGGAAGGAAATAACTAGGGTATCAGGGGTTAGTAGAAGGATTAGGGGGGATAACAGAAAGGGAAAGATTTAATGGGACTTTAAAAAGACAAATTAATAATAGGCATAGACCAACAGTAACTCTTTTTCTAAGATACCATGTATATGAATGGTTCTATGGAGCACAATGTACATGCATGAAATATAGATGAATGACTGCATGCAAATCAGTAAAAATATGAGAAGGAAAAAAAAAATACAAGGACTTTTGGTGTCAACCTCCCCAGAACCAGGATGCTCCCAGATAGAAGGAATCAGGGCTGTGAATGATTAGGTTTAGGATGGAGACTGACTGAAGGGTGTGGGCGTCTGAGGCGGTTTTTCTTGGCCCGGTGCTTCCGAGGGTTGTACTTGGCCAGTTGGTATTCATCAAACTGGGCAAATTTGTCTGTCATCGCAGCTCGTAGGCAGGCAGGCAGGGGCGACAGCTTACTCCCCGGATTTTCAGTCAGACTCTGTCAGACAAAGAGATTCTCAGTATTGAGACTCAAACAAACTCCCCAAAACACAACTGGACCGATTTCTTAGGTTATCTGAGTCAAAGAACAGAATGTTGGTTTTTCGTCCCAGCTCTAAAAATGACAATTTCTGTGATAATAGGCAAGGCAATGGATCCTTCTTTCTTATTTTCTTCACTGTAAACATGATGTTCAGAATATTGTTGTTATGCTGTTAGATGCCGTTGAGTCGAGTATGACCCATAGCGCCTCTAAGAAAAACAAATCTGAACTCTGCCCTGTTCTGTGCCATCCTCTACATGAGAGCCTTTTGTGGCAGTCACTGTGTCAATCTGCCTGGTCGAGGATCTTCCTCCCCTTCGCCGACCCTCTACCTTTCTGAACATCATATCCCTCTCCAAGGAATAGTCCCTTCCAGAAACATGCCTGAAGTGTGTGAGGCAAAGCCTCATCATCTTTGCCTCCAAAGAGCACTCTGGCTGCACCCTCTCCAAGACATATTTGTTTATTCTTTTGGCCATCCATGGGATGTTCAGTGCTCTTCTCCAACACCACAGCTCAAAGACATCAATTCTTCTTCTGTCATCCTTATTCACTGTTTAGCTCTCAGATGCACAGCAAGTGATCAGACCATGGCCTGAATCAGACAGACTTTAGTCCTCAAACTAACATAATTACTCTTCAATAATATGGACATAATTACTCTTCAATAATACGGAGACGTCTCTAACTGCAGATTTTCCCAGTGCAATATGTCTCCTTATTTCCTGACTACTGTTACCAAGGGTATCAATGCAATATATCTCCTGATTTCTTGACTGCTGGCACCAATTTTTCCACAAACTGCAGTTTAACCTCACCTGAATTGAGTCCTGCCTATTGGGCAGTGCAGCCTGATTCAAGCGATAAACCAAGAAGGTTTATCTGGGGGTTGCTGAAGGTAAGGATACCTGTCTAGGAAGTTTCTTCAGAAGCAAGAACCAAATATCAAGAAAGTGGGGACCATACCTGGTAGAACTCAGCCACCTGGATCCAATCAGAAGGCAGCTGGACAATGGCACAGAAATAACGTCGCAGGTAGGGGCGACAAGCTGGCAAGAAAGCAGCAATGGCCAAGAGTCTGTTGGCTGCATCCCGGATATTCAGCTGCTGCCTGGTATACAAAGATGCCTAGGGCACAGGGTAGGGAGAACTGGCATCTCAGTCACATTCCCCATAGCTTCATCTCCGAACTTGACTTGCTCACCTAAACCACTGCATAAAGCCTTTCTTGAGCTCTCTGTATTGTCTATCAAAAACAAAGCCCTTCTACCAGATGAGCTGCTGGAGAAGGAAGGGCAATCTCCTCCTGTGCCAGTCAGATCCAACTCGACAGTACACACACACCCCCCAAACAAAAAAACACAACAAAGCCCAAAGTCCCAGGCTTGGCACTCTGAGTGTCTGCCTTTCCAGCATGTCACCCTTGAAGCTACACTTGCCTTTCAAGTCACCCAAGTCTTCTCCGTCTTTGGAAACCACCTCTCATATCATGGATCAAATGCCTGACCAGGATTCAAATTACTTGCTAAATTAACCATCTCTCAAAACTTCACAAGAAAACATGTTTTCCTACGAGATACCATCTCACCCTGTAAGAACAGCAAAATTTAACAGAACAACAAACATCAAATGCTGGCAAGGTTGCGGAGAAACTGAAATCCTTATTCACTGTTGGTGGGAGTGTAAAAGGTGCAACCACTATGCAAGGCTCTATTGTGTTTTCTCAAAAAGTTACAAATAGAAATACCATTTGACCCAGCAATTCCACTACTGGGAATTTACCCTAAAGAAATCATAATCACCACCCAAGCAGATATATGCACACTCATGCTTATTGTGGCTGTGTTCACAATAGCAAAAGCTGGAAACAACCCAAGTGCCCATCAACAAATGGATAGAGAAGCTCTGATATAGTCACACAATGGAATATTATGCAGCATTGAAAAACAAGGAACTCATGAAATATTATGCAAAATGGATGACCCTGGAGGACATTATGCTGAGTGAAATACCTCAGTCACAAAAGGACAAATACTGCATAGGGCCACTGCTGTAAAACGAGACTGACGTCAGGGTTGAGGGAAGACAGAGAAGGAGGGAATGAATGATGTATACTGCATTAAAACAGATGAGGGAGAGAACTGTTTAAAAGGGATATACGATTGGGTATTATTGTCATTTCAGGAGTCCAGAATGAAGGCTGCACAGTGGAGTGGACTTGGGAGGAGGGATTACATAACATTGAGTTTTACTTTTATTTTTCAAGAAAAGTGAATAGGGGGAGGGGTGGGCAGGGAGAAAAGTGCAACAATGAATGACTGGAAACCCTAAGTCCCTAAACTTTCGTTAAAATTAATTTAAAAAAATCAAAAGAGAAAAAAAAAGGAAGCCTGTTTTCCTTTTCTCAATTTTTTTGAACAATCACAACAACTTCACTGACATTTATATATTCGGGGAAGTACTTTACTTTCACTGTATTACAGACAATTTGAGAAGCAGATCCAAATTTCATATGCCTGTCTTTATGTCCCACAAGATGCAACATTGTTCACTTTACCTATGTATTTACTAAGTAAGCAAACTCTAAGTACTGTTTGCCAATCCCATCTTTCCCCACTTCTCAGGGACTCAGCCAGACTCACCTAGAAAGCTTAGTCTCTTTCTTTCTAAGTAACGTTCCTTTTATTTTCAATATGAGGCTGGTCACCACCCCTACACACACCATAGCCACTTTCTCTATCTCCCAACTTCCCACTACCATTCCCTCCACACCATAATACCTTTAGGATAAATTCAGGCTCCAAGGGTGCAATTTCACTACATTTACTAAGGAGGGAATGCTGGCAACCATTTCCTCTTGTGACTACATTTGGGATCAGACTAGAGCACAGCAAACTCATCAGAGCCATCTAGAAATTGAGAGAAGGGAAGAAGAGAGAAAAGGGGTATAAGGACCAGTTTATGCAATGAAGAACAGAGATAATGGATTTCAGGAGGGAATGGGAAGTGAGGAAGAAGAGGTGACCTTGAAGGGGAGCTGGTTCAGCTTTTAGCCACCATCCCTCCACTTTCCTTTCCACCCTCCCATCATCAAACTCCTCTCTCTGACTCTGGAATTTTTACCTTCTTCTCCTGAAGGGCCTGGTCAGCGGGCTCAGGATGAGATCTGGTGCCATTAGGGCTAAGCTTCAAGGTCAGCTCTTCCATTTCCTCCTCCTCTTCCAAGCTTAGATTATAAAAAGGTATTTGGGTCTCCTCCTCTGTCTTTTCTGGTTTTTTCTCTTCTTCTGAAGGTGGGCAATGACCCTGAGGATAGTGGTAGTTAGTAAACACAGTCTGTACCCATGGCCGCTCAAACAGACCTGAAGGCAGAATAGTAGGAAGAACCATACACATCCACCTTCCAGCACTCAAGATCTGCTCCCTTCCCAGTCTTGATCTGTGCTGTCTCCAACTGAGTATCCTCTCACCACCACACACTGCCTCCCCTACTCCAAAGCTTCTGAGCTTTACCCAGATGCTTCATAATCTTTCCCTGCTTTCATTTTCTTACAGATGTTGTAGTCTGGGAAACTGGGACCCCTCCCCCACTTCCTATGGTGTTATTAAGGTACTTTTGAAGGCAGAAAAAAAGGAGTCATATCCTACATCAACCTCTCAGTAACCTTGAGCTTCATAATCTTTCTGAGCCTCAGATTGCTCCTTCACCACCTTCTACCTGATGGTGGTCACTGGAAGATCAAATGGGTTACCTTACATTTAAGGTGCAAACCCTTAGCTAAGTGATTACAAGCAGTGATTATGATCTTGGCAACAATCCTGTGAGGTAAATTCTTACTGAGCTAATTTTAAAATTAAGGCAATTTAGTCTATAAAAGGTTGAGTCTTGCCCAAGGCTATAGTTTTGGCAGAGATCATACAGAGTTCATATGAGTCTATTTCTGTAGTTCATAATAGAAATCAATTAGGAGGGATAGTATTTGTCTACTAATTCTGACCTGTAGACTGAATGTGGATAGACAGATATGTAGATGTGTTTGCTGGGAAGTGGATGCTGGTGTAGCAGATACATCTTATGCCTGACCTTACATAGAGTATACAGGTACATGTACTTGTTTCAGAGAAATGGGTGCTGGTGTAGATATATCTCATGCAAGATTTCAAAAGTTGACTGACTTTGTTATATAAGATCATTTTGGCTATCCTGAGCAGAGGCTTTCTAATAACAGTGCCTGCTTTTGGTTTATTCTCCAGAATCTCTAGACTAGACAGGCAATATGAGTAATGATTCTTATGAAAATAACTCTAGGGTCAAGCTGCTTCCTCAGGAAGCAACTCTGAGGAAAGAAGGAATTCAAGCAGAGGAAAACTGAGGCATTAAAATCTAGGGGCAAGAATATATAACAAACAGATATGGCTAGAACTAAAACATATGCCAGATTGTGGTGACAAAATCTGCAGGAGACTGGAGCAAGACCCTGGTGAGAGCAAGACCTGGTGGTGGAGAGACTGTAGTATTGCTGTGGAGAAACTGTGGCACAGTGTAAGCAGAGGACCCTGACGTAAAAGCCATAGTCAAAGGTTTTTGCCACCCTTGCCAGATTCTTGAAGGAAAAACTGACTTATAACTGCTCCGAGGCAAACTGTGCTGGATGATTGAGGAAACCAGAGGCTTCTTGAATTTGTGTTGCTGAACTGAGGCTGGGGCCTGGACTAATTGAGGAATTGTGCCTAAACTTGGCCTTGTATTGTGAGATATTCTTTGCCCCCTCACTCTCCAGCTTACTTCCCTAAAATACCCCATTCTTAGTATCAAAAACAAACAAAAACGCCAATATATGATTGCAAACAACCCCAACCCCAACATATGACTGCAGCTATTACCAGAACTGTTACCTGAACTTTCTCTGTGGCAGAGGAAGAGCTCAGGGCCATGGGGTAGGTTAGAAAGTCTTGTCTCTCAGAGAGGCACTGAGCCCTCGAGGTTGGAGGCCCAGACAAGAGGCTGGTGTTGGGGCTGTACAGATCAGCATGCATCAAGTGAGGTATCTGGAGTTGCTGGCGCAAGGAGCTGGCATATATAGTGGTCTTTAGACTGGAAAGTGTGGTCAGGCACTGGTTCTCCAAGGAGAGAACATCTGAGTGGATAGACACAAGTCTTTTTGGCTTCTCTATGGTCTTCATATCATGAAGTTTAGCCAGGCACCGGTTCTCCAAAGATAGAATGTCTGAATGGGCAGACACATGTCCATGTGGCTTCTCCATGATCTTCACATCAGGAAGTGTGGTCAGGCATCGGTTCTCCAGGGAGAGGATGTCTGAATGGGCAGACACATGCCCACGGAGTTTTTCCATGGCTGGAGTTCAACCAGCATACGCCTAGAAGGAGAAGGGAAGATAATGAGTTGTCCTTCTAATAACACACGGGACTTTCAGGTAGATAACAATAAATAGGTGCACACATATGTACACACACACACACACACATATATGACTATATGTATGCGCATGTTTTGCTGCTAACTAGAAGGATGTGTACCTCCAGTGGTTCAAATCCACCAGCAGTTCCACTGGAGAAAGACAAACAGTCCCTTCCTGCTGATAAGATTTCAAGTCTCAGAAACTCAAGGGAAGGCATCTACCATAGGGAGTGAGTGTGTGATATATATCTCTATTCCCTTTCCCCCAGATTTGGCTCACCTTCTAAAGTGAAGGATAGGGAAAAGACGAGGCAGTGGTTTAAGAGCAAGATGTTAAAAAAGAAAGCAATGGGCTAGAGAAGAAAAGAACATGTTTTCTTAGAAAGGGGTAAAAGAAATCCCCAGGATTATTGGTTTGGTTCTAACATACTGGAGAGGTCAAGCTTAAAATCTGGACTCTGGAATCTTAGCTTCAGAAGAACAAACATTTAGATAAAATTCTCTATTCATGTCCTCTACTTCCTTATCTCCTGCTTACTTCTCAACCAAATAAATACTCCCAGTATTCTTTTTTAATTTTTTTTATTTTATTGTTTTTGTGTGAGTGTACTGTCAAATCAGATCTGACTGGTACAGGAGGAGATTGTCCCTCCTTCCCTGGCAGAGCATCTGGTGGATTCAAACCGTGTGCCTCTGGGATTGTAGTTGCAGCTCCTTACCACTAGGCCACCAGAGCTCCCCTAATACTCCCAGTATTCTAACAAGACTCCTCCTGTGTAATTAATGGATTTATTACTAGGAATATATATCTTGGCCTTTCTCCTCTAAAGTAGATTTGACATTGTTGATGTCAAATTACTTTCTTTGGGTTTCAAGATGCTTTGTTCCTGGTATTTTGCCCACATACTGAACACATCTCTTGGGGATCTTCTCTGTGCTATTCCTTAAATGTTTTATGCTAATCTTTCCATACCCTCTTCCAGGGTTATTTCCCTTATCCCTGTGGAGCCAAATATAATTTCTGGCAACTCACAATCGTGCCCTTTTTCTTTAGATCTCTCCTTTTTTTATCTTCACTTGCATTATTTGTCTGTTGGATATTGCCACTTGGTTGATGGTGCAAAGGCAGCATATTCCCAAATACATCTCCTCTACTCTTATCTCTGATCCAAATTCATCTTCTTTCCTTTGCCCAGACAGACACTTGGGTTTTATCTTTAACCTCTCTTTGTCCCTTACTCCACAGAAGTTTGGAGTGAGATCAACTTGAGTTTAAATACTAGCCTTGGGCAAGTTACTCACATTCTCTATGGTTCTTCATGTATCACACTGAGATCAATGTGTCTACCTCCCAGAGTTGTGATGTGAATGAATGAGGAAAAATATATCAAGTATGGAACACAGTGCCCAGCATTCAGTGTTGAACAAATGGATGCTACAGTCATTAGTTATTATTATTATGAAGTAAACAACCAAGTTCTGTTGATTCTACTGCCTCATAATTCTCAAATCTGTTATATTCTATTCATTGTGCCTGCTGTCATCTTTGTTGAAATCCTCTCCCTTGGCTGATGACACACAGTATGTAGAACTGTCTAAAAGAATTGTCCTCCCAAGCATGCCCTAGTTATAATTTGCTTTATCACTGTTTCTTTATCATGATTTTAAAAACTTGTTTACTTGCCTACTTATTCCCTGTTTCCCTACTAAGATTACCTGAGGGTAGGGGTTTTTCATGTTCGTATCTGTGTCCCCAACATCACACATACAAACTGGCCTGATCACCTCTCAGTCTCATATCTTTTTATATATGTAATTTTTAATTTATTTTTTTAAAATTTTTCTTAGTTGTTATTGTCAAATCAGGTCTGACTGGCACAGGAAGAGATTGCATCTGGTGGATTCAAACTGCATGCCTTCGTGATTGCAGTGCAGCTTCTTGCCACTAGGCCACCAGAGCTACCTCGAGTCTCATCTCTTAATATTACTTCAGTCTAACTCTAAGCATGATATATTTCAACCGTACCATACTCTTTCAGTTTATGAGTCACCAAGGCATTTCTTGACTCTGGATCTTTGCCCAAGCAAATGCCTGCAACATTTTTCCTTCTGATATCACCTCACACTTCAGCTCCACTTAGCTAATTCTACTTTCCTTGCATTACACAGGCTTCAATTTAATAGCAATTTTTTTCAGGAAGTTTTAGATGACGTCAAGATCCCAATCTAGTTTAGACAGCCCTCTCTATGATCTCACACTTAGACTTCCTCTGTCATAGAACACAGCACTTGTAATTGCTGTTGTTGTTATTTACTGTCGAGTCAGAACCAACCCATAGCAGATCCTCCGCGGGTTTTCAGAGGCAGTAAATCACAAAGGAGGAAATTGTCCATGTTTCTTCTGCAGAACAGCTGGTGGATTTAAATCAAAGCTGTTGGTGAATTCAAATTGTGTACCTTTGTGTTGGCAGAACAATTTCTTACCATTAAGCCACTTGTTATTGTGTGCCCTGGAATCCGAACTGACTCAGAGCTGACCCTCTAGAAGGTTTTGCTACAGCTCCCTTACTGTAGTTGCCTATTTATCTTTTGCCCCATTGACTGCTCACTACTGTTTCTACAATGTTTAGTAAGTAAGACTCAGAAATTTTTGAGAATCTGGTGAAAGCAATGGAGCTTTTTCATAAATCAAACATGATTATGTACTGGTGGTACAGTAGCTAAACAGTGTGGTTGCTAACCAAAATGTTGGCGGTTCAAACTCACCAGCCCCTCTGTGGGAGAAAGATAGGGCAATCTGCTTCTGTAGAGGTTTATAATAAGTCTTGAAAAACTTATGGAGGAAGCTATACTCTATTCTACGGAAGCATTATGATTTGGAATCAAGTTGATGGCAGTGGGTACGCCAGGGATGCCTCCTATCTCCATACCTTTTCAACCTGTATGCAGAACAGATTATCTGGGAGGCTGGGCTCTAAGAGGAGAAATGTGGGGTCAAGATTGGTGGAAGATCTATCAACAATCTACGATATGGAGATGACACAACCCTGCTTGCTGAAACTGAGGTGGACCTGAAGCACTTGCTGCAGAGGGTCAAGGACTGCAGCCTCCAAAATGGATTGAGGCTCAATGTCAAGAAGATAAAGATTCTCATCACTGGGCCAATTGACAGTATCAGGATGGATGGTGAAGAGATTGAGATTGTTCACAGCTTCAGTTTGCTTGGCTCCACAGTCAGTACTCTCGGCACCAGTAGCCAGGAAATTAGAAGACGTATTGCCATGGTAAAGTCTGCTGTTAGGGACCTCTCCAAAGTACTGAAGAGCAATGGTGTCTCTTTGGAGACTAAGGTGCGCCTGATACAGGCCATGGTCTTTGCTATCACTTGTTATGCATCAGAGCGTTGGACAATGACTAAGGAGGATAGATGGAGAACTGATACCTTTAAGCTGTGGTGCTGGAGAAGAGTATTGAGGGTACCATGGACTGCTAGGAAAACAAACAGATTCATCCTGGAAAGGGTCAAACTGGGCTGCTCCTTGGAGGCAAGGATTCTAAGGCTCCATCTGACATACTTTGGACATGTTGCAAGGAGGGACAGGTCCTTGGAGAAGGACATCTTGCTTGGTATGGTGGAGGGACAGCGCAGAAGGGGAAGGCCTCCTATGAGGTGGATTGATTCAGTGGTTGGGGTAATCGGGATGGGTGTGTTGGAGATGGTAAGATTGGCCCAGGATAGAGCAGAGTTTAGGGCTGTTGTACATAGGGTTGCTATGAGTCACAAGTGACTTGACTGCACATAACAACAACAACAAGAACAGGATGAACCTGTTCATTTTCTTAGCAGTCCATGGTATATTCAATACTCTTCTCCAGCACCACAGCTCAAAGGCATCAATTCTCTATCTACCATCCCTAGTCAATGTCCAGCTCTCTGATTCATAGCAAGTGATTGCAAAGACCATGGACTATATCTGGTGCATTTTAGTCTCCAGGGTGACATAATTTCTCTTCAGTACTTTGGAGAGGTCTCTAATAGCAGATTTTCCCATCACAATACGTCTTTTGATTTCCTGGCTGCTGGTGCCAAGAGTGTTGACTGTGGGGTCAAGCAAACTAAAGCTATTAACAGTCTCAGTCTTGTCACCATCCATCATGATGTTGCCAATTTGCCCAGTGGTGAGAATCCTTGTTTTCTTGATACTGAGCCTCAATCCATATTGAAGGCTGCAATCTTTGATCTGCAGCAAGTGCTTCAGGTCCTCCTCAGTTTCAGCAAGCTGAGTTCTGTCATCTGCATAACGCAGACTGTTGAATCTTCCTCCAATCTTGATGCCACATTTCTCCTCATACAGCCAAACATCCTGGACAATCTGTTCTGCATATAGATTGAAAAGGTATGGGGACAGGACACATCCCTGGTGTATACCCTTCCCAATTTTAGGAATTATATTAATAGGTCAATCAGTTAAACTTAGTTTGAATGAGCTTAAGGGCAGCAAGGTAGATCAACTCTAAGAATATACCTGTATGAACTGACAATCTAAAAAAGGACCACAGATATCACATGGATGTCAGTCTGGACAAATTATATCAAGATTAGACAGTCTCTGTCTCTAAACCTTTCCTCATTCATTCATATTATAGAAATCTCAGAGAAAGAAGTAGGAAACTTCAAAATTTACTCAAGAGTTAAAAAAAAGGAATGGTTTAACATAATGAATATACTGTATTTCTACTCTAGTAACAATTACATTATAGTTTTTATGAACCATACAACCTTTTCCTGCATTAGATTCCTAAGTGCTCTAAAAACTTATATGTACTTGCATTATTTATTTGAGTGTGTTATATTAGAAAACTAAAGTAATTAATTTTACTGAAATGTATGTGTGCAAATTATAGAAGTGGTAAATATTCTGTTACCTATACATTTATCACAATTATATATATATATATCTTCATCACTGGATCAATAAGCAATGTCATGACAAATGCAGAAAATATTGAAGATGTCAGTTATTTCATTTTACTTGGATCCACAATCAACATCCATGGTAACAACAGTCAAGAAATCAAAAGACATGTAGCATTGGGAAAATCTGTTGTCAACAACCTCTCCAAAGAGCCAAAGAGCAACTATATCAGTTTCAAGACTAAGGTGCATCTAATCCATGCCATGGCCTTTTCAATTACTTCCTATGTACCTGAAAGTTGGACAATGAATTAGGATGATAGAAGGATTGATGCCTTTAAGTTGTGATTTTGAGAAGAGTACAAAACATTCCATGGACTTCTGAAAGAATGAACAAGTCTATCTCAGAGGAAATACAACCAAGGCACCCCTTAGAGGCAAGAATGGTGAAACTTCATCTCACAAACTTCTTCCATACCATCAGAAAACTAGAAAGACATCATGCTGGGGAAGGTAGAGAGTGAGCGAAAGAAAGCAAGACCTCCAACAAGATGGTGAGAATGGAACCGGAAAGGGCAAGGTTCAGAATCCTACTCGACTTGATGCTACCTAACATAGACAGATAGATACATAGACAATACAAGCTCTGGTGGCCAAGTTGGTAAGGAATTACACTATCAATCCAAAGATGGTGTCTCTCTGTTGGTTCAAATCCACAAGCGGGTCCTTAGAAAGAAAATAGGTAATCTTTTTCCAATCATTTGTAGCCTCCAAAACTCTGGAAGGTCAGCAGGGTCCATACACCCACCCACCCACATATGTATAAGAGAGAAAGAAAGTGGGTAAGAGAGGGAGAGATTAAAGGAAAATTAATGGGAAAAAAATAAAAAATACTTGGCTTGGCGCACTGTAACTTGTGAAGAGGGATTCAATTGAACCACAAACAAAAAGCAAAAACCCTTCTCCGACAGATCTCTCTCTAGTCTCATTTGCAAGACATGTTGTTGTTTGATATCACTGAATCAATTAGGACTCAAAGCAACCCTGTGAACAACAGATCTGAATCTTGCCCTATTCTGTTCTGTCCTCACTATTTCTAATGTGCTCAAATCCATTGTCACAGTCACCGTGTCAATCCATCTTGTTAGGGACCTTCCTCTATTTCTCTGACCCTCCACCTTTCCCAGCATTATGTCCTTTTCCAGTGACTGACCCTTCCTGACAATCTGGCAAAAGTATGTGAGATAATATTTCACCATCCTTGCCTCTAAGGAGTACCCGGATTGCATTTCCTCCAATAAGACTTGTTGATTCTTTCGGCAGTCTGTAGAATATTTTGTACTCTTCTCCAAAATCACAACTCAAAGACATCAATCCATCTATCATCCTTATTCATTGTCCAAGTTTCAGATACATAGAAAGTAATTGAAAAGACCATGTTTTGGATCAGGTCTTTAAACTGATCTTTTAATTTTTAAACTGACATAGTTGCTCTTTAACCCTTTGGAGAGGTCCTTGACAGCCGATTTTCCCAAAGCAACACATCTTTTGATTTCTTGACTGCTAGATACCATGGATGTTGAAGGTGGATCCAAGTGAAATAATTGACAACTTCAATCTCTAGACATAGCAACTGTTAACAGTTTTACCTGTACAGTTTCAGATATTTTTAAAGCATATCCAATTACATGTATGACTTCCTCCTCTCATCTTTTTTTATTAACAAAATCATACTTTATATTCTATTCTTCACTTAATGAGCCTTGGAGACCTTGGCATTTGCCACAATAGTTTAGCTCACTTTTTAAAGTAGCACTATGCCATAGCATCATATTTAAATACACTCTAGGTTTCTGCAACTATAAACAGTGCAGATAACACTGATAACACCGTCAATGGGTGGTGGCTACTCTCCCCTCCCAAGGAGCAGAAAGGCCAAGGAAGCGGAGGAGTTGGGTCTCACTAGGTCTCCTCCGTCCTTCCTTTTCTTCTTGTTTCCCTAGCTTTGTCCTTTCCCCCTTCCTTCTCATTTCTCTCCTCTTACTTTCTCTTTCACTTAACACACCTTTCTCCAGGGCTCGCAGGAGGAGCAGAGCAGAAGCACTTCTTTGCGCCCCACCCGACCCGCAAGTGAGCTAACTAACCTCTCCCCCCGGCAGGCCCTTCTCACCTCACTCTCGGTTTCTGAACACGGGCCCCCAGACCTGAGGCGAGGGCAAGTTTCTTTCAGCTCCCAGATCCTCTCGGGAGCGGCTGAGAAGGAGTTGGCGTGGGCAGTCGCAGGTCTCTGTTGCAGGAAGTGAACTGGGTTCTATGAGTGACAAATGTGGGATCAGAGGAGGAGCCAGGCTGGAGAACAGTGCTGGCTGGGCGGGGCCGACAGAAGGCTCTTGCAGGGTGAGCAATGCATCCGCCAGGAGGGTTTCTGCAGCCTTTTCTGTGTGGCCTGGGGGAGGAGAGTGTGTGTGGAGGGGTGTGTATGTGTCTACAGGGATAATTCTGTCACATCGATTACATTCTTTGAGTTTGTGCAACCATACATGATTAACATAAACTCGTTGGCTAAGCAAAATCTCTTTCCCCATCTCTGAATTAAGAAAAACAAAAACACCCACAAAAATCAACTGCTTTTGACTCCTTCCGAAATCACAGCAACTCACAGACTAGAACTGCTCCACAGAGTTCCTAGGACTGTAATCTGCAGGGGCCTAGTCTACCACATTTTTTCTTCCATTGAGAGGCTGTAGGTTCAAATATCTTACTTACCAGTTAGCTGCCAAGTACTTTAAAGATGGCACCACCAGTCTGCTCTTTTCACCTCTAATAAATGCTACCAGTTAGCTGCCAAGTACTTTAAAGATGGCACCACCAGTCTGCTCTTTTCACCTCTAATAAGTGCTATTAATTTATCTTTGGTTTCTTCACTTTTAATTCTTTCAAGTTATAAATACGATTATGTAGTATTTGTTCTTCTAATATTGACCATGGTCTTTTCAATCACTTGCAATGGAGCTGAGAGTTGAACAATACATAAGGATGACAGAAGAATTGATGCTTTTAAACTGTGGTGTTGGAGAATAGTTCTGAAAATATCCCATGGACTGCCAAAAGGAGAGGTATGTCTTGGAGAAGGTGCAGCCAGAGTGCTTCTTCAAGGCAAGAATAGCAAAACTTTGTCTTACATGCTTTGGCATCTTATTTGTTAGGAGAAGCTATTTCATGGAAAGGGACATAATGCTTGGAAAGGTGAACTGTTGTTGTTGTTGTTATGTGCCGTCGAGTCGTTTCCGACTCATAGCGACCCTATGCACAACAGCCCTAAACCCTGCTCTATCCTGCACCAACCGCACTGCCTCTGACACACCCACCC
>NW_006399776.1:19458098-19511329 GCF_000299155.1 Elephantulus edwardii
ATAGAAAAAAAAAGAATTTAAAAGGAAATGGAAAGTTCAAAGAAATAGCTTACAACCAAGGGTCCCCCCAAACTCATGGCCATTAAGTTGGTTCTGACTTACAGTTCCAAGGCTGTACATTTTTACAGGAGGGGAGTGCCTGTCTTTCTCATGTGGAATGGCTACCAACTTTTCTATGTAATAGCTGTGAATTCAAACAAACTGATACAGGCATACTGTGAAAGTGACTAAAAAGTCATGAATAAAAAAAAAAAAGGAATAAAAAAAAGAAAAGTCATGAATAAAGTTGGTGAATGGAATGCTTTTCCAAAATGATGAATAACCTTTACAAAATTTCAAACAAAACAACTATGATCTTTCCATGATTTTCATGATGGTCCTATTCCTGTAAAGTTTGATGTTCATTAAAACTATGCACCAAAAAAGTTAGATATTATTGCAAAGGGCTTTTAAGCTACATGAGTGACTAAAAAGTTATTCAAAATTGTCCAAGATGCAAGAAAATTGGAATGTTCTTTACATGCATAGCTGTCTAATGTCTAGAAATTTAAAATTCTGCCCATTAAATGCCTATCATAATCCTAATCGTTGTTGTTTGTTGTGTACTGTCAAGTCAGAACCAACCTATAGCTGACAATCTGGCGGGTTTTCAGAGGCAGCTAATCCAGTGTCAAGAAGTTTCCCATCCTTATTCCATGGAGCAGCTGGTGGACTCGAACCACATGCCTTCTGGATTGCAGTTAAAAGAAAAAAGTCTCCACTAATTTCAAAAAATCTCCTCAGGAATCAGTACTGCCTCCACTGGGAATCTCCTTCAGGAAAGCGGAGGAGTTTATTTCTCTCAGAAATGGTTAGGGACCACAACATTTAAGAGACTTGAAAGAACAGGCTGGAAGAAACCACCCAGAACCCAAACTTACAAGTACATTCTGACTTCTGGTTTCCGAGATTTTAAATCTTTATGGGAGGAGTCAGGGAACTCTGGCAGCTTGGTGATAAGGTATCCTGCCACCAACACAAAGGTATGCAGATTGAATTAGCTAGATGCTCCTTGGGAAAAAGATGGGCAATCAACTTTGTCTCTGAGAACCTGCTGGAAGATCAGCTATGAATCAGTTCCAACTCCACTGTACACAACAACAACAACAATGGGAAGAGGCTGCCTGTCTTTCTGCCGAAAAGTTGCTTGTGGATTTGAACCACCAACCCAAAATTAACTACACCACCAGGCCTCGTTAAAAGACAGACCTTACAACTTAGTACTGATTCCTAATGTAACACAACAAACTCCTGAAAATATCATTTAAAAAACTGTCCTTCAGTGAAGAAGAAAAGAAAAAAAAGACAAGCCTGGCAATCTGCTTCCAAATAGCCTCAGCCTTGACAATTCAATTTACTGCAAATGACAACAAAACTACATAGCGTATTATAAACTGTGAGTAGGATAACAAAAAAGAAAAGACTGGAAGAGGAGATTGAGGAGTTCTGAAGAAAAGGAAGTCCATATGAGACTTATTTTAAAGACCTAAACAAGACCTTTTTCCATCTTGGAACATATCTTAGTTGTGGCCTCCACTGCACTTGGATCAGCCAGGAACATACCTTAAATAATTGTTCCCACCTTTGAGTCTCTCTGGGAGGTAACTACCCAACAATGACAGAATAACATATATAAGTACCTCATTTAATGCAATGAGGATGGATTCATCAGATATGAGAGATTGGTAATGTAGGAAAGATATTGTATAGAGCAAAGAAATTGGTTTGCCTTTTGTTTCTGTTTTCTGAAAACAACCCTTTACTAACTGCCAGCAATCCAAAGTGTCTAAACCAGCCAGGCAATATTTAAACATTTCCAAATGAATTGGGAACTCTTAACCCCACCCTAGCAACACATCTCAGAAAAAGAGACCATGACACAGTCAATCATGCATATTAATAGATTAGATAAATCACAACTATGTCCTACAGGGTGGCTTTGAGTCAAAATCAACAGCAGTATGTTTAGGTTATAATTCTTGAGTTGTTAGATGTTGTCAAGTTGAGTCTGACTTATTGTGACCCTATGAACAGTAGATCTGTTCTATCCTGTGCCATCCTCACAATCTCTGACACCTCAAGCCCATTACTGGAGTCATTGTGTCAATCTACTTGGTTGAGGGTCTTCCTTTCCTTAGCTGTCCCTTCACCTGCAAAAGTATGATGTCCCTCTTTAATGAATAGCCTCTCCTATCATCATGCCCAAAGTATGTGAGATGAAACATCATCTTTGCCTCCAATGAGCACTCTGGCTGTACTTTCTCCAAGATATATCTGTTTGTTCTTTAGTCCATGTCTGTAGTCCATAGGATATTAAGCACTCTTCTCCCCCACCACAATTCAAAAGCATCAATTCTTCTTCTGTCATCTTTAGCCCAACTCTCAGTGACTGAAAAGACAATGGCCTGGGGCTCTGGTGGCCTAGTGGCAAGAAGCTGTGCTGCAATCAGCTGCACTGCAATCTGGAAGGTGTGTGGTTTGAATCTACCAGATGCTCTGCTGGAGAAGGAGGGGATATCTCCTCCTGTGACAGTCAGATAGCACTCAATAGTTTTTGTTGTTATGTGCCATTGAATCGCCTGCGACTCATAAAGACCCTATGTACAACAGCCCTAAACCCTGCTCTATCCTGTGCCAATCTTATTGTCTCTGATATACCTACCTCCAGTACCCCAGTCACTGAATCAATCCATCTCATCAAGAGTCTTCCTCTCTTACATTGTCCCTCCACCCTCCCAAGCATAACATCTCTTTCCAAGGTCTGGTTTCTCCTTGCAACATGTCCAGAGTATGTCAGACAAAGTTTCGGAATCTTTGTCTCCAAGGGGCATCTTGGCTTCACCCTCTTCAGGATGAACTTGTTTGTTTTCTTGGCAGTCCATGGTATATTCAATACTCTTCTCCAGCACCGCAACTCAAAGACACCAGTTCTTCTTCTATCACCCCTAGTCATTGTCCAGTTTTCCTATGCATAGTAAGTAATTGCAAAGACCATGGCACTTTAGTCTCCAGATTGACGTTGTCACTTTTAAGTCCTCTGTAGAGATCTCTGACAGCAGACTTTCCCAGTGCAATTTGTCTTTTAATTTCCTGGCTGCTGATACCAAAAGTGTTGATTGTAGATCCAAGAAAACTGAAGCTGTCAACAACCTCAATCTCTTCACCATCTATCATGATGCTGCCACTCGTCCAAGTGGTGAGAATCTCTGTTTTCTTGATGTTGAGCTTCAATCTCTATTGAAGGCTGCAGTACACAGCCAAGGGTGGGGGGGAAGACAATGGCCTGAATCAGGGACACCTTAATCCTCAAACTGATGTTATTATTGCTCCTTAATAGTTTGATGTCTTAATAGTTAGATGTCTCTGACTAAAGACTTTTCTCGTGCAATAAAACCAAAAAGAAAAGACTGTGGAAGTAAATTCAGGAAAGAGCAGGCTAGGGAATTATGCAAAGGAAGAGACTTTGGTCAAATACTCAGAGAAGATGAACTTTCAACTGGGAAGGGCAAGCTTCTGATATTAACTTGGGGAATAGAAAAGCCATTGGTTACATCTGATTTTTTCTTCCTCCTTTGTGAAAAATGATCTTTAGATGCACAATGTGTTTCTTCCACTTTAAACTATTATTTAAATGTTGTTATATGGACAAGCATTTACTGACTCTTTAGCAACTTGGCACACCAGAGAAGCCCTCTAGACCATCTGATAGCAGCGCCAGACTATCAAGAACCTCGAGGTCTTTTTCTTTCTGATTCAAAACAATCCTGCATTTGGTCCCATTGTGAGACAAGCTTCCTTCATGTGGCACATTAAAGTAGGCTATACATTTTTTTCTACTCCTTCCACAGAGAAACGGAGTCTAATTGCCCACTTCTGGAATCTAGTTACTTGCTTGAACAAATACGGTAGAAGTAACATTGTGTGACTTTGGAACCTAGGTCGTGAGAAACCTTGCACCTTTCACCCAAGGCTCTTGGACTACTCAGTAGGCCTGAGCTATCAAGTAACAAGTCTCACTACCCTAAAACTACCCATCTGATGAGGCCATATAAGTGCTTCAGTTAATCTCAGCTGAACCTAATCTTAAAGCCACCACTCACCAGAGCCTCAGACGCATCAAAACAGCCCTTTTACCAACTGAATACTGCTAAGTTACCTCTACCAATGTCATATGGAAGGGAAAGAATAATCTTGTTAATCTCTGTCTAATTTTAAGTGAAATGAATAATGCATAAAATCCTGAGATACGATAATATGGTGGCTGTTTTAAGTCACTAAGTTTTATTTCGGTCAATTTGTTAAACAGCAATAAGTAACTCGAACACTAGCCCTAAAAAGTTGAAGACTAATTTATAACAGATAATTCAGTCATCCCACTCCCCCTGAACCTTTGTCTTATCAAATGTCTGTCACTCTGATATAGTGCAATAGTTTCACAGAGTGGAATTGCTCATCTGGGAGGTAGGTCAACTGAGGTAGATGCCAGAAACACATCAGCATGAACAGAGACTCAGATTGGTAAAGCTGATCACATTCATTCAACAAACATTTCTTGATTACCTCCTATTGAGTATCATTATCAAATCCATTAACATTCAAACTAATCCTCGGGATGCATGCAGCAAAGTCACATTATCCTAATAGTTATGCAGCCCTAGAGTTAGGATCAGTAAATACAGTGTATCATTATAGTGATTCATAGGGTGCGGTATTCTTGCCTGCTTTTTACCTTAGTTTCTCATCTTTATAATCAGGCCAAATGACTCTTTCTCCACCTAAAGAGATTATGGGAAGAGGTCTTTGCATATGGTAAGAAATAGATTTTGTTACTCACACAAAGTCAGATCTGCCTCCTGCCCCGAAAGCCAATATCAAAGACAGGTGTGCAGTAAGATAGTAAGTGGTTTCTTATATACCAGTGATAAGAAGCTGCACTACAATCCCAAAGGCACGTGGTTCCAATCTACCAACTACTTCACAAGAGAAGGATGGGCGATCAATCTCTTCCCACATAACTTACTGCCTCTGAAAACCTGTGAGGGTGCCAGCTATGGATGGGTTCTGACTTGATAGCACACAACAACGTGCAGCAAAAATGTGTGTCAACCTTTATGCCTTTTGGGGACACTGCTTAAAGAACATGCATAATAGTAACACCTGCTGACTAAAATCCAATCAGTTTCTTCAGTACTTGCTCCTTACATTTTAGCAAACATGTTTGTTCATACTAAGGAAATAGAGAGCATTTTGTACAGTACTATTTCAGATTTGTAGCAAGAATTAAAAAATGCTGAGACAGACTATGGAAGTCACTTTGGTCATGCATTCTGGCCTCCTTCATTATTTCAGGGCACTATCCTCTGAGTTCCCTTTTTTAGACATACTATAAAGGCTGCTGTGAGACCTGCAAGGACTATGTTACATTGAAGATATGAGGGCTGACATCGTTGCTTTTGTAAAACCCATAAAGAGAAAAAGTGAAAGCGTTTGTCTAAAGACTGGAATAAATATTAAGATCAAGTAATTTCTTAGCATTGACTCTGGTTAAGGTCTGTTGTTGTTGTTGTTGTTGTTCTGTGCCGTCGAGTCGTTTGCGACTCATAGCGACCCTATGTACAACAGCCCTAAACCCTGCTCTATCCTGTTCCAATCGCATTGCCTCTGACACACCCATCCCAATTACCCCAGTCACTAAATCAATCCACCTCATAGAGGGTCCTCCCCTCCTGCACTGTCCCTCTACTCTACCCAGCATGATTTTCCTCTCTAAAGACCTGTCTCTCCTTACAACATGTCCAAAGTATGTCAGGCGAAGCCCCAGAATCCTTGCCTCCAAGGAGCAGCCTGGTTTAACCCTCTCTAGGATGGATCTGTTTGTTTTCTTGGCAGTCCATGGTACATTCAATACTCTTCTCCAGCACCACAGCTCAAAGGCGTCAATTCTCCTTCTATCCTCCCTAGTCATTGTCCAATTCTCTGATGCATAACAAGTGATTGCAAAAACCATGGCCTGCATCAGGCGCACCTTAGTCTCCAGAGAGACACCGTTGCTCTTGAGTACTTCAGAGAGGTCCCTAACCGCAGACCTTCCCATCGCAATACGTTTTTTGATTTCCTGGCTACTGGTGCCAAGAGTGTTGACCGTGTAGTCGAGCAAACTGAAGCTGTGAACAATCTCAATCTCTTCGCCATCCATCCTGATGCTACCGATTGGTCCAGTGGTGAGAATTTTTGTCTTCTTGACATTGAGCCTCAGTCCATACTCAAGGCTGCAGTCCTTGGCCCTCTGCAGTAAGTGCATGAGGTCCTCCTCAGTTTCAGCAAGCAAAGTTGTGTCATCTGCATAACGCAGATTGTTGATAGATCGTCCACCAATCCTAACGCCACGCTTCTCCTCATAGAGCCCAGCCTCTCGGATAATCTGCTCTGCATACAGGTTGAAAAGGTATGGAGATAGGACACATCCCTGGTGCACACCCTTCCCAATTTTGAACCATGCAGTGTTGCCCTGCTGTGTTCTGACGACTGCCTCTTGGTCCAAGTATAGGTTTCGCATTAGCACGATTAAATGTTCTGGGATTCCCATTCTTCTCGGAGTCAGCCACAGTTTGTTATGATCCACGCAGAGGAATTAAATGTGCTTAACTAGTGATTCCTAGAGACTATGAACAGATAGATAACGCAGTCCTGCCCATGGCTTCTAGACACTGACGTAGAAATTGGAGACAAATGCATTCTCAACTCCTTCGCTATTTTATTCATTTCTAATTGGACAGTTGGTTCAAAGGTGCAAATAACTTGCCCATGTTTAAACTGATAAGGCTTAGACTGGTTATCCAATCAGCTCTGAAACCAGTAATGACCCGAGATCAGTCTTTTCCCCTCTCTTCCTCCTTCCTCTCTCAACCCTTTGTTTTCCTCCCGTGTGACAAACTACACAGCTCTGTAGTGTGGAGTGCCAGAAGCTGTCTCTGAGGGTTTGTCACACTGTGTAAGTGCCATATGCAACCTGCCAATTGGTGAGTGGTTAGGGTTTTGTGTTTGTTTGTATGTAAATAATTTTTATTTCCAATCGGGCAGTTTCTAGTACTGTTGTACAATATTACGCAGTATTTTTTTATTGTAAAAAGAGAAAAAAGAATCTGTTAAGTAATGAAAAGGGGCACCTAAAATCTGGTCCTAGGATTCCAAATTACTATTCTGGGATTGTAGCTGCAGCTCCTTGCCTTTTTTTTTTTTTTAAATTTTTGTGTGAGTGTACCATCAAATCAGATCTGACTGGTACAGGAGGAGATTGTCCCTCCTTCCCCGGCAGAGCATCTGGTGGATTCGAACCGTCCGCCTCTGGGATTGTAGTTGCAGCTCCTTGCCACTAGGTCACCAGAGCTCCCCCCAAGTTATTATTCTGGAAAAGTCAAGTGCCTGATCTCGAACTGAGACCTGTGTTGACATCCATTTTAGTGGTCAGTTTTTAACCATCACTCAATGCATTATTTAAAGTAGGTAGAAGTAAAAGGCAAACACTTGAGCACGCAAAAGGAAGAGATATGCCTGGAGTAGGTTTTACAGTAACAACCTGAATGCTAGTCTGTCTGAATTTGTTTCCTTCTGGGAACACAAGAGAAGGTGACAAAAACAAACTCACAATCAATTTTGCATGGTTACAATAGAGATCCCTGTAATTATTGATTATCTTTGAATCATCCTGTATTGTATAAAGTTTGTGCTTGAACTTATGCTCACATGGTTACCAAGGATACAAGATTTGAGGCTCAAGCTACCATTGAGCATAGCAGGCCCTCGTTTGGGCTGATGGGCCCTAGACTCCTTCACAGGACTGGACCCCTCATGGTGGCCACTTAGAGGACCCATAGTGGGAGCCTGTACAGCTGGCCATGGTATGGGTGGCAGCCTTTTGGCTCTCAATTTAGAAGAACAATGAAATTGTCAATCTTTTATTTTGGTCAGCTGTGTGGTGCTTTTATGTGGCCACTTACTAGAGCAGTGAGCCCATTTTCCCAGTGTAAGCTCAGTGATGTTGTTACAGCAATGGACTTTTGGGGCCTGAGGTCCCCCACAGGAGTGCATGTGAGCTAGGAGCATTTCATCTAGATTACAGCCCATTGGAGCACCCAACTGTACATGCGTGAAGAAGCTTCCAATCCCTCATCCTGCAAGGGTCAGATTTGCCAATAAGAAAGGGCCACCTCTATATAGTTTTCTTTCATATTTTGAAGAAGCTGGAGCTGTTAAATTTTATCTTTGATGGGTAGGGTGGGAAGACCCTTGGAACTGGTTTATTTGTTACCATGGAATTCCTTCTCAACTGAGAGAGCAGTACATTCAAGCAGTTCAAAGCATTTATCCAATTTCATGGTGTTGATTGCTCCTGGACTACAATATTCAACAGACAAGAGAGTACCAATTAGAATCACAGAAATACTTAAAAAGGAGTAAGCCATCATTCAAAAGCGGCGAAAGTGGAGAAAAGGCTATTAAAAATAACTTGAGCTTTGAGAGTTTGAGATCTCTTCTAGGTTCAGGTTTTCAGAAGTAGTGATCGTACTGGAGGAGACTGCCCATCCTTCTCCCACAGGGTTCACAGGAATACTCTAATTTTCATTTTTCCTTCTTTAGGCGGTGATTTGAGCAATGACAGGAGCCAGGCATGAGTCTCTAAGCTCTTTAGTGGGAGGCAGAAGCCTTTATACTGCTCATGAACAAAGTTAGCCTGTCGCCAGGGCTCTGGATTTGTGAGGCTACATTAGCAAGTGTCATATAACAATGACTTAGCAAGAGGAAGTGAGCTAGCAGTAAACAGGAGAGTAACTATATTTGGCCTTGCAAAGCCTGTTCTTTTATGTTCCACCCTTCAAAGCTGGATCTTACAATCTGGCATGACCCTTCTCTGCAAAGTCTCTGAGCGCTGAGAAGAGGCAATGCAACTAGGTTGCTAAGGCAAGCAGCAGTAATATAGGTAAATGCAGAAAAACTGTTCTATTCTTAGGTAAAGATAGTTGTGGTTGTTGTGTGCCGTCAAGTTGGAACTGACTCATAGCTGACCCTTCAGGGAATTTTCAGAGGCAATAAATCACAAAAGAGATTGCTCATCCTCTCCCAAGGAGCAGCTAGTGGATTCGAACCATATGCCTTTGGAACTGCAGCACACCTTCTTTGCACTTACAGATTAACATTTACCAGAAACTTTGCAAGCTAAAAAGAAAGGCATAAAAACCCAGTGACTACAGCTGATGCGCTACCATGCGTGTCCAAAATCTTACCCTGCTTTCATATGGCCTACCAGATCAGGAACATTCTGGTGGTAGTCTCATAGACAACATTCTGTTGTCAACACAGCACATGTCCTGCCTTGGAATTGTCCAGAATGGCTGGGGCTATTTGCCTGTGGAGCACAACCTTCTTCATCTAGTGTTTTTTACAGTTAACAGCTGTCAACTCTCATCGCTGTAGTTTAGAGTTCATTCTCAGACTCTAACAGAGCCTCAGTTTCTTTTATTCCTTCCACGAAGCTAAGAGGGAGCTCTGGTGGCCTCATGGATAAGGAGTTGCACAACCAACCCATAGCATAAAGTTCTAATCCACCAGCTGTTCCACAAGAGAAAGATAGACAGTTCTCCCATGTAATTTATTGCCTCTGAAAACCCATTGGAGGGTCAGCTATGAGTCAGTTCTGCTTCTATGGTACATAAGAACAATAACAATATGGAGCTAAGGACAGTAAGAGGTAATCGCATCAGTGAAAAATATTACACTTGGTTTTACTTCTTTTAAAAATTATGTAAAACATTTAATTTTTTTTCTTGCCAAACTCATTATTTGCTGACGTTATAAGCTAAGGCAAATAAAGTTTGCTCACTTTCATACTTTTTTATAACCTGATTTATACTTTCAGGTTAAGTTTTTACTATCCTTACTATATTCTATCACAACCACACATTCCATTTTAAAATCCTTTCCCACCCCCCTTAGAAATCCCCTAACTTATTACTAGTCTTGCTATCCATCTAGTTAGCTATGGATGTTTACACATGTTTTTTTTATTTCTCCTGTTGTTGTTGGGTGCCATTGAGTCAAGTATGACTCATAGGAACCTTATGAGCAACTGATCTGAACTCTGTCCTATCGTGTGCCATCCTCACAATCTCTGATGCACTTAATCCCATTGCTTTAGTCACTGTGTCAATCCATTTGGTTGAGGGTCTTCCTCGTCTTCATCATCCCTCCACCTTCTCAAGTGTGGTGTTTCTCTCCAAAGAAGAGCCTCTCCTAGCAAAATGCCCACGTATGTGAGATGAAGCTTCAGACTTTGATGCTTTGTCTCCAAGAAGCACTCTGGTTGTACCCTCTATAAGACATAGCTGTTTGTTCTTTTGGCAGTCCATGCAATATTCAGCAATCTTCTCCAACACCACAGTTCAAAGGCACCAACTTTTTATCCTGTCATTCTTATTCATTACCTAGCTCTCAGATGAACAGAAAGTGACTGAAAAAATCATGACCTCAATCAAGTGAACCTTAGTCCTCAAACGGACATTATTGCTCTTCAATAATTTGGAGAGGTCCCTGCGTACAGACATTCCCAGTGCAATACATCTTCTGATCTCCTCACTGCTAGCACCAAGGATTGTAGATCCAAATGGATCCAAGTAAGGTGAAGTTGTTGATAGTCTCAATCCTTTCTCTATGTATCATGATGTTGCCTATCAGTCCAGTGACAAGGATATTTCTCCTAGGGCTATTTGATAAGTTCTGGCTAGTCTTTACATTCTAAAACATGCCTTTGCTGCTTGAGGAGGACAATTACCCACAGACCTAACAGCTGTTTTGACAGTGAACTGCTAGAAAACATTAGCAGACCCAAAGGGAAGAAAAGCAGAGTAGGACATACTCACAATAGGAAAAACAGATGTTTAGTAAGTGCCAAGATGGAGCAAATATTTCCTTTCCACTAGTATCACATTAGTAGCTTTCCTTTGGAGTGGTGACAATAGTTTCTGCCTTAGACATTTTTCCATGGCAGAATATACCATATATACTGTCCTGGGGAGGTCACTTGAGGACGAGACCCATATCCATATCCCTTGTGCAATAGTCATTGTCCTAGCCCAGGTGAAGCATGACTATTAATTACAGCCCTTGGTGCACTACGATGGTGAGTTTCCAAGTTAGGATAGTCAGTTCCTCCACCTACTAGAGAGAGAAAGTAACAAAATCCATCCTAATGAGACGACAACAAGAATCAATAGATGATTAAAAAAGAAATCAATAGATGAGTCTCCTTTTGCTGCCAGATTTTAGTGCATTCAGAGCTGGGCTCTGGCAACAACCTGGGTAGACATATTTCTGGAAAGTGTGATATAACTCATATCAGGGTTGGAGGAGATTCCAAGTGGGGCATAAAAGGGCTAAAAGCCTTCAGTGGAAGCTGAATCAATCCTCCTCTAAGCCTCGGGCAGCACCTTGGCTCACTCTCTCAGGGAAGTTTTGCCAGGCTGACTCTGATTGTGTTCCTTTATGTATTCGTGTACTTTCCTAGCATTACAGAGTAGGTGCTTGGATATTGGTGTGAGAACACAGGGCAGTTTTGGACAACAGTCACAAAAATCACTATACTTAATTGCAAAATTGTCTCTTTGGCTATTTTCTAACCAAGATGAGCACTGGGTGTTCGTTGTTGTGAATACAGTCAGAGAATTCCCTTCTGGATGCACTAATTTGTGTTGTTGCATCTTTTTCATTGTTTATTCAGCAGCAGAAGAGTGGTGAATGAGCTGCTATGTGAATAACAGGTCAGCATCTAAGGTTTTAAGGCAATATTAGACATTCTGCCACAAGACTTCTCTTCTAGATCACTCATTCTCTGTTTTTTTTAATGTCCCTGGTCTATTCACAGACTGCCACAGACTGCACAAAGGGTGCACAAAGGGTTAAAGGGTCAGGGGTCAGTTGGTGATTATCATTTATGCACTTTTTAAACACAACCTGTGGATGGCTTTTCTCGGAATCAATTTCACATACTTTAGCCAGAGCCTCTTGTGTACCAGGTGTCTGTGAACCAAAGGCTTCTTAGTAAGGAGGGGAGGCAGCTCTGGCAGCACACCTGCCTGTGCTGAGGGCAGTCCTCTAACCTTCCCCAAAGTGCATCTAGCACTTTCACTTGCACAGCTAAAAACCCTTTTACTTTCCAAAAGCTTCCTATTCTTTTTTTTCCCTGTTGACTATATTTCTTTAAATTTTTACTGATATTTTAATGAAAGTTTATAGAAAACTTGGACTTCCATTCATTCACTATTTGCACACAAGCTTCCTATTCTCTGCCTTACTCCCAAAGACACTCTTTGTGGATCAGTCAGCAGAGTGGTCTTTAGCACTGTGCTAAGTGGGGTATAAATATGTTCTAAGATTCTGAAAGATCCATGGATATTTATACTTCTTTTGGTATCCTACAAGTGGAGTAACTTTGTACTTAGGCTTCACACAGGTTTTACACAACCAGATGACCCTTAGAAGTTATACAGGTATTCTTGATCTAAGATTAATATCACTATCAATACTTGAGCCATTAAACAACTCTAAAGGAATTTGAGTTATGATTACTCAAATTCTAAGGGAAAGTTAATGTGTAGCCATTAATTGTTAAGGCAAACAGGAAAGGTGAGCAAAGGAGCTCTAACGAAGGTCTAAAGGGAGATTTAGTTTAATAAGAAAGCTGATGCCATTGTGCTGTGAAGAAGAGTATTGAATATACCATGGACTGCTAAGAGAATGCACAAGTTCAGCCTGGAGACGGCTAAACCACACTACTCCTTGGAGGCAAGGATTCTGAAGCTTCATCTGACATACTTAGGACATGTTGCAAGGAGGGACCGGTCCTTGGAGAGGGACATCATGCTCAGGAGGGTGGAGGGACAGTGCAGCAGAGGAAGAACTTTGATGAGATGGATTGATTCAGTGACTGGGTGGTGGGGGTAGGTGTGTCAGAATCAATAAGATTGGCATAGGATAGAGCAGGATTTATGGCTGTTATACATAGGGTTGCTATGAGTTGCAGGCTACTCGACGGCACATGACAACAACAACAACACTGAAGCAGAGTTAAGAGAAGGTCCTCTTGCTAAGATATCATAAAATGTTCATTTCATACTATAGCATGTTATGAAATATTAATGTTCTGTTATTGCGTTCAATTGTTGGGAAAATCTCATTGCCAGCAAGTTAATTCTGATGCATAGCAACTCTGTAGAATGGAGTAGAAAACTGCCTTTTAGTATTTCCAAGGCTGTAAATCTTTATGGTTGCAGTCTGTCTAATTTTTCTCCCTCAGAGATGCTGGTGGATTTGAACTACCAACTTTTTGGCTACGAGCTGAATGCTTTAATTATTGCACCACTAGAAACTTCTTACTGATACTAGAAGACAACAATTGTGAAAACTTTTTAAAAAACCAAACAAGGGAGGAAAGTGTACCCACCCATGAATGACTGGAAACTCTAAGTCTCTGTAAACTTTCATTTAAATCAATAATAATAAAAAAATCTTAAAAAAAAAACACACCACAAACCCAAACAAGAAGAGGTATTTGACATAAAACAGAACCAACTTAAGATGAAGCCCCAAGTCCATCCACTCTGGGTACTACACATACATGAAACATGGGAGATATTCTTCAGAGATCTATATAAGAAGACTGAGAAGTTTTCCAGAATGAATTTAAGTGAAAGTGCATTCCAACAACTGAAAATAGATGCAAAAACTTGTTTTCTGTGGTATCCTTTTGGTTCTCGAACAAACTCTATCCATATTTCTGCCTATTTTAAAGTATTTTCTTAATGTAGTTCTAACAAAAGTTCTGAATCATGGTTCTAAATTCTCCAAGGAATCTGCTGGGTAATGCTCAGATAATTATGTTCAGGTAAAGGACTAGACTTGACCTACTTCTGTGAAGACATTAAGCCACTCCTGCACCTGTGATACAAGGGCCTTACCTTGTATTTCATCTTTTGGGTACTTAGGTTGAAGTTTCAGCATTCGTATTTGGATGTTGGCACTTAGGAGTATTGACTTAGGGGTATTGATATTTTCAATCAATTCTAGGTGACAGTGAAAGCTCATTCTCTGACTGAAGAATTCTCCAGAATTGGTGACTTGAGATTCCCCATGTGGACTTGGTGATCTTGGATGCTCAACATGTCTTCTTAAATGAAACAAGCTGTTAGGAGGAAAAATCTACTATTCTTTGCTCTGGCTGAGCTTTTTTTGAAGTTCACAGCTTGTGGTGAGTGTTCAACTTCTCAAGACCACATTTCTTAACCTCCAATACCAATTATGGTTGTGTGCCTTCGAGTTGGAACCGACGCATAGCTGACTCTCCACGGGTGTTCAGAAGCAGTAAATCACATGGAGAGAGATTGCCTATCCTTCTCCCCTAGAATAGCTGAAGGATTCGAACCATATGCCTTTAGGATTGCAGTGTAGCTTCTTAATGCAGGGCCACCAGAGCATCCTCCAATGCCATTTATATTCCCCAGTTACTTTCATTTAGAGTATACATGTGAGTTTCATGACTAAAGGCTTCCACTTTGTGGAGGCAGATGGCATATAAAGAGGACAGACTGAAATTCATATACTTGAGTTTAACATGCTGAATAGTTGCTTGCCAGCTTTAGTGTTTTCATCTAGAAAACGGAAATAATTAGCACCTGTAGACGTTCAAACTGATTAAAGCAGCAATTAAATCGGTGGGAGCAGAGGGATGAGGATGAGCAGGGGGCAGGGGTGATTAATCATAGGGTTGTTTAAAATTTGATGGGTGGGAGGAATTGTGGTGAAACAAATGGGAAAGAGCCGGTATGAAAAACAATGTACACGAACTTTGTAAATAAACCAGTATTTAAAAAACAAAAAGAAAAAACCTGATAAACGAGTGATAGATGTGTGTGTGTATATATATAAGTGTGTGTGTGTGTACATATGTGTGTATATGAATATTTTTATTTATATATAGGTTCCAACTCATAGCAACCATCTGTTGAATTTCCAAGGCTACAAACTTTATAGGAAGAAACTGCTGTCTTTCTCTTCTGCTGCCACTGGTGACTACCAAATCATTCGCCTTTGAGCTAGCAGCCTGATATCTTACACACTACTCTTTTTCTCATCTCTATCTAGGGAGCTCAGGTGGTCTAGTGTTAAGGAGTTGCACTGCCAACCTGAAGGCAGGTGGTTCAAATCCACCAGCTGCTCCATGGCAAAAAGATAGGTAATCCCCTCTTGTGTGATTTACTGCCTCTGAAAACACACTGGAGGCTCAGCTTTGGGTCACTTCCATCTTGATGGTACATAAAAATAACAACATACTTATATATAGGAGACTACTGAATATCCCACGGACTGCCAAAAGAACAAACAGCTATGTTGAGGAGAAAGTGTAACCTGAATGTTCCTTGTAGAAAAAGATGGTAAAGCTTCATCTCACATATTTTTGACATGTTGCTAAGAGAGACTATTCCTTGGAAAGGTGGAGGGTCAGTAAAAAAGAGAAAAATTGATACGTGTGTGGCAATGGGCTCAAATGTGTTGAAGATAGGGATGGCACAGGATAGGACAGAGATCAGATTTGTTGCTTAGAGGGTTGCTATGAGTCATATTTGACTCCATAGCTCTTAATAACAATACTTAGATATAAGCATGTTGCAGTTAGGTGCCATCAGATTGACTACAACTGACAGACATTCTATGAACAACAGATCTGAACCTTGCGCATCCTATGACATACTCGTCATCTCTGATATACTCTATTCCATTATTACGGTTGCTGTGTCAATCTAGTTCATTGAGGAACTTACTCTCTTTTGCTGACCTTTCTAAGCCTGTCTTTTCCAAAGACTGGCCATTCCTAACAATATGCCCAAAATATGTGAGGTAAAATTTCACCATCCTTGCCTCTAAAGAGTACTCTGGTTGCACTTTCTCTAAGACATATTTGTTTGTTGTTTTGGAAGTTCATGGGATGTTCAGTACTCTTCTCCAACACCACAACACAAAAGCATTGATTCTTCTTCTGTCATCTTTATTCATTGTCCAACTTTCAGTTGCACATCAAGCAATTGAAAGAACATAGCTTGAATCTGGTGCATCTTAGCGTTTAAACTGATGTCATTGCTCCTTAGCACTTTGGAGAAGTCTTTGACAGCAGGTTTTCCCAATGTAAAACATCTTTTGATTTCTTGACTGTTGGTAAAAAAAAGTGTTGATTGTTGATTCAAGTAATATTAAATTGTTGATAACTTAAATCTTTTCTCTATCTATCATGATGTTACTTACCTCTTGGATCAGTGGTGAGGATTTTTGTCTTCTTCATGTTGAGACGTAAGCCGTTTTGTAGACTGTAGGCTTTGATCTTTAGCAGCGAGCATTTACAGTTCTCGATTTCAGCAAGTGAAGATGTATTATCATCATAATGCAGGTTGTTGATGAGTCTTCCTCCAATCCTGATGCCACATTCCTCTTCATAAAGTCCATCTTCTCTTTTTTTTTTATTTTTGTGTGTGTGTACCGTCAAATCAGATCTGACTGGTACAGGAGGAGATTGTTCCTCCTTTTCCCGGCAGAGCATCTGGTGGATTCGAACCGTGTGCCTCTGGGATTGTAGTTGCAGCTCCTTGCCACTAGGCCACCAGAGCTCCCCCCATCTTCTCTTATGATTTGCTCAGCATACAGATTGAATAGGCATGGAGAAAAGATACAGCCCTGATATACATCTCTCTTGATTTTAAATCATGCAACTGTTTCCTTGCCCTGTTTGGACAACAGCTTCTGAGTTTAGCTATAGGTTTCACATGAGCACAAATAAGTGTTCTGAGGTTCCCATTATTTTCAATGTTAGCCACAATTTGTTATAATCCACACAGTCAAATACCTTTGCATAGTCAATATTACACAAATAGACATCCTTCTAATATTCTTTGCTTTCAGTCAAGACTCATCTGACGTGAGTCATTATATATGTGGTTCCACAGCCTCTTCTAAATCTAGCTTTAACATCTGGCAGTTATCCGTCCATGTATTGTTCTAGCTGAAATTTTACTTACTTGTAATATTAGTGAAGAGAGCTCTGGTGGCCTACTGGCAAGAAGCTGTGCTGCAATCCCAAAGGCACAGGGTATGAGGCCACTAGTTGCTCTGCAGGAGAAGGATGGGTAACTGCCTCTAAAAACCAGCTGAAGGGTCAGCTATTGGTCAGTTCTGACTCTTTAGTACACATCAATAATATTAGTAACATTGTTCAATAATATCCACATTCTGTTGGATCACCTTTTTTGCAAATGGAAACAAACATGAATATCTTCCAGTTAGTTGGATAGATGTAAGAATGTTGTTGGAGTGTGCTCTCAAGTCAGAAATGAATCACAGTTTTCCCTCCAGCAGGTTTTCAGAGGCAGTAAATTGCATCGGAAGAGATTGTCCATCCTTCTCCCAAGAAGTAACAGGTGGATTTGAATTGTGTGTCTTTGAGATTGTAGTACAACTTCTTATTTTCACTAGGCTACCAGAGTTCCTCCAATGTATTTATTTCTATATCTAGCGATATATCTCTATATACACACTGAACTCATTACTGTCAAGTACTAAGTGACTCAAAACTGACCCTCTAGCAGGTTTTTGGAGATTATAAATCACGTAGAAGGAGATTACCCATCTTTCTCCTACAGGAAGTTGGTGGGTTTGAATGGTCTGTTTTTGTGTTGATAGCACGTTGCCTTGTGATAATAATGATGTTGTATGATAATGTTCCACATTTAGTTGGATCACCTTTTTGGGAATGGGAACAAATATTAATCTTTTTCAATAGTCAACCTGACAGCTGTCTTTCAAATTTCCTGGCAAAGACTGGTGAGTATATCCAGGGCTGCATCTATTAGTTGAAACATGTCAATTGGTATTTCATAGATCCTTGGGGCTTTATTTTTTACCAGTGCCTTCAGTGCAGCTTGAACTTCATCCTTCATTACCATCACCTTTTGTTCATATGGGACTTCCTGAAATTTTTCCATCTATGCCAGTCTTATTCCTTGTCTTTGTCTTAACTTGACTTATGCACTAACTGAACTAAAAAAGAAGCCTAACTTAGCTGGTCCCTTCTCCTAAACTTTCTTCGATCAAATGCTTCGTATATATTATACCCTGACTACCTAAAAAAAAAATTGATAGTAATAAGGGAAGTTCAAAATATGGCAAAAAAATAGAATGTCAAAATTCTTCCACCTGCAAACCAAGGAATTATTATTTACGCAGACAGATTGAAGGATGAAGTATAAAAAAACACTTTGATTTGCCAAAAAGTTCTCTGCTTCTTTGTACTCATGAAAATGTAACCTTTCAAAGACCCTATCATGACTGTGAAGTCTGATAAATAGTTCCCTCTCAATTACTGGTTCTGAACCATGTCCCTTCTAAGGTTGGAATACTGTTCTGAATCTCCATTTGCTTGACTAAAGCAATTAGTTTGCTCATAACTGAAGAATGGGCCATTGCCTGGTATTTAGTTTCAAATCAAAGACTTCCTCCTTCCTCCTCACACTAGCCTCAATTTTAAATTCAAATAATGGAAGTTATAGATTTCTTTATGTATATATGACAACAATCTGAAATAAGGGATGCATTGCAGGGAGGGCTGGAGGAGGGGAGGAGGGTAAGACAATGTGCAACAATCAAAAAAAGAAATAAAAATACAATAAAAAAGGAAAGCTATAGATTTCTTAAACTAATTACCTCATGCACATATTTTTGAAACCTCAACTGTGAGGGTTTATTGTTCAAAATTATTTCTCTAGCCTTTGACTTTGACATTGTCATGTGGGTGGGTCGGAATATGGAAATAGGATGTGTTAGCCTATCCACAAGGGGACTTGTTGAGATTAACCAATCTCAACATTAAATTGAGCAGATCCAGCAGCAGAATTTGAGAACCTTCCCACCAGAAAAGAAGAAGCAAGAGGATGCAATGCATGCTTTGGGACCAAAGATTCTTGTACCTGTCAGACCAGGGCCTATGGAAGGAGTAGCCATAGCAACCACAACAGAGAAACCAGAGACCTGAGGTGAGACAAGGCAGACCTTGGACCTACCTCATGGAACCAGAACTAGGAGACTTTGGCCAAGTTTATTGGACAACTGTCTGGGAAGGAAGAGCCAAAATTGGCAGGGCTGGTAGCTTTGTAACACTGGTCTAAAACCACAAGGCTCAAGACTGAGGTCATTGTGAGAACATTTTAGAAGCTGTCCTGACTGTATTCTTCTACTAACTAGAATTATAGCCTGTTGATGTTCCAAATATGGTTCTGTAAGGTCTAAGAGCTATCACATCAGATTTCAGAACCAGTAGAGCAGTAGGATTGGTGCTGGGATGAGAAGAAAGGGATGGGGGAGTGTGAAAGACATGTCTGACCTCACTGGAACTGGTTCTGTGTTGTGGCTATTGTTGCCAGGGATAGTTCCCCTTGTGGAGCTGGTAAAGGTCAGATACGGCTGCCCCCGTGCTGACCTCACTCTTTCAAAGCTCTATGAAGAGGAGTGTGGTATTGGGATTGGTGGAAGACTCAATGATAACCTGCTTTATGCATCTTTGCTTGATGAAAGCGGGGAAGATATGAAACACTTGCTGCAGAAAATCAAGGACTGGTATAGTTTACATCTCAGCATCAAGAAGACAAAGATCCTCACCAGAGACCCAACAGTCAATATTATGATAGATGGAGAAAAAGTTGAAGCTGTTAATTATTTTATCTTGCTTGGATCAACAATCAACATCCTTGATACCAGCAATCAGGAAATTAGGATACATACTACATTGGGCAAGTCTGCTATCAGGGACCCCTCCAAAATACTGAACAGCAATGATGTTAATTTGAAGACTAAGGTGAGCCTGATTCAGGCTATGTTCTTCTCAATTACCTGCTGCGCATTGGAGATCTGGACAATGAATAAGGATGACAGAAGAAAAATTGCTTTCTTTCAGTTTTGGTGCTGGAGAAGAGTACTAATTATGCCATGGACTGCCAAAAGAACAAACAGATATGTCCTGGAAAGGGTATGGCCAGGGTGCTCTTTGGAGGCAAAGATGACAAAGCTTTGTCTTTCATATTTTGGACATGTGTTCAGGTCTTTTGTTCATAGCATCACTATGAGCCATCTATGACTTGACGGCACTTAACAACACCAACACCAACATAGAGAGAGCTCAGTGGGTCTGGTGGATAGGAAGTTATGCTACCAAGTTAAAGGTAGGCGATTTTAATCTGTAGCCCCCAGGCCTGGTTTAATTGTTTTTGGTCAAGCACTCTTCTAAGTGATACAGCACTGATCTGTGCATTTGTGGTATAGAGGTAACTCGTGGTTGCTGGGATGCTGAACACTGTGACACTGATGCAGCAAATGCAATAATGGTTACCACAGTGTTTGGTGGAGCTCCCAGATTAAACTATCATAATTAACATAGTTAAGTTCAGCACTTGTCTCATTTTAGTGTCAGGATTTCCTCCCGTTTTCCTACAGGCAGTCTCTCCTTCTTCACAGTCCCACCGTGCAGGTCCTAATGTCACTCTTACAGATAATTTCAGAAATGTTATTTTCTTTAACTTGAAGTTTTTAGCCTGCATTTTGATGTCATGTGCTCCCTTTGTCTTCTCAACTCCCAGGTTCCTTTCTGGCTCTTTGCCCTAATCCCCATCTCCTCAAGCCTTCTGGAGACCTCACCCCCTGGCTGTTTGAACTTTGTATACTTTAAGTAATTTAACTACCCTTAATTACTTTAAAAAACAAAAAGGGGGGGGAAACTTTATGATTTTCATAGTTGTTAATTTCAGTCCTGTGGTTTTATTTTATGTTTTAGATAGGGCTGAGCAAGGAAGAAGAAAATAAAGACAACCATATTCAGCAGTAGGGGGAAAAAAAGAATAGTATAAATGTTTATTTCCCTTATGATTGACTTTCCTGTTCTGTTATTACAATATAGAAAAGTATACTCTTAAAAAAACCAAAAAACAACAAACCCCAAACAAACAAAAAAACCAATATAGAAAAGTGTATTCTTTGAATAGCTGTAGCAAATATAATCTTTCTACTTTGGGATGTAATAGAGCTGAAAATTATATACTCACTCTTCCCCAAATAGTCTTTGAAAATTGTTGAAGATGCTATTAATCTTGTTCAGCAATTTAATGCAAATGCCTAAATACAAAAAGTTGTTTAATAAGTACTACAACAGTAATGAGGAAAGGCTTATTACTTTTAGAGAGCTTCTTGAAAATCAATCTTCCTCCTCTTATATATCTTACTTGTCCCTCTTCATTTTCAGCTATATTTGTAATCTCTTTTAAAAATATATATTGGTTTTTCATCAAATCATTTGTACATATTTTATAACATTATTAATTTATTAATACAGTTAATTATAACACATACTCAAACCCTTATTGTCCATTACCATTCCCTTTGCACAAATTATCTATTTATTCATTTTTCCTCCCTTCTTCTTCTTCCCTTCCCATCCCTAGTAACTGTTGAGAAATTATTCTTTGTATATGAAACTTTCCTTAGCTTTCAATAATATGATCTTACATCATTACTGACCTTTTGTGGCTGATTAAGTCACTCAGCATAATTTCCTCGAGATTCATCCATGTTCTGAAATGTTTCACAAATTCTTGATCATTTTTCAGTGATGCATCAATACTCCATTGTGGGGATGTCCTATAGTCTTTTAGTCATTCATTCATTGACAGACACTTGGGTAGTTTCCATCTCTTTATTATTGTAAATAATGTAGCAATAATTATGAGCAGGCAAATGTCAGTCATGTCGAAGCTCTTATTTCTTTAGGATGTATACCCGGTAGTGGGATTGCTGGATCAAATGGTATTTCTATTCCTAACTTTCTAAGAAAGTGTCAAATTGCTTTCCTTGCACCATTTACATCCCCACCAGCAGTGTGTGAGAGCGCCAACAACTTCCTATCCTTGCCACCAGAATTTGTTACTTGCTGCCTTACTGAACTTTGCTATTGTTGCTGGAGGGAGCTCTGGTCATGTAATCTGTAATAAGATTATGTTGCCAACCCAAAGGTTATGTGGCTCTAACAGTTCAAATCCATCACCCACTCCACATGAGAAAGACAGGTAGTCTTCTCTGATTTACAGCCTTGGAAATCCAATGAAGGGTCACTGTGAGTTAGAAGTGACTCAGTAGCAGTGAGTTTTATAGGACAGTTTCTGGGGTGAGATGTTGTTTTGATTTGCATTTGTCTATTGGTTGGTTAATTGGGAGTTCTAGTGGCTTAGTGGTAAAGAGTTGCACTCCCAACCCAAAAGCCACCAAAAGCTGGAGAAGAGTATTGAATATACCATTGACTACTAAGAGAACAAACAGGTTCACCCTAGAGGCACCTTGTAGGCATGGATTCTGAAGTTTCGTCTGACATACTTTGGGCATGTTTCAAGGAGACACCCATTCTTGGAGAGGGACATTATGCTTCGGAGGGTAGAGAGACAGCACAAGACAGGAAGACCCTCTATGAGGTGGATTGATTCAATGACTGGGGTAATGAGGGTAGGCATATCGGAGACAATAAGGTTGGCTCAGGAAAGAGCAGGGTTCAAAGCTGCTGTACATAGGGTTGCTATGAGTCGCAAGTGATTTGACGGCACATAACAACATCAACTGCACAGAAAGAGATTACCTATCTTTCCTCTCAAGGACTAGTTGGTGGATGTGAATTACCTCCTTTTGGGTTCGAAGTGCAACTCTTTACCCATTAGGCCACCAAAGCTCTCCGACATAAGCCTTGTTATCATAATAAACAATGGGAAGTCTCTCTTGTAAAAAACAAAACTTGCCCTTCCTTGCCCTGAGCCACTCAGGGGTCAGACATGAAAATACTGAATAGGAACGGGAAAGCCCCATTATCAGGAAGACACTTGAGAAGAAATTAAGCTAACAACTGCTCTTGAATTCTCTGAAGAACTTCTGGAAGTCAGTACTTCCTCTTTTCTAAGGAGCAAAGGGCACAATAGCTCCATTAGCTTTTTTTTCTCCTCTGATTAGAATGCATTTCTCCTTCTCTAACTGGTGAGTTCCTTGACAGTTTTCAAGATTCAGCTGAAATGACACTCATTCAATGATGCTTTCCCTCACAGAAGCCTTCCCCAGGCAGAGTTCATGCCTCCATTCTCTGTGTTCAGACTTTGTCTGTATTTATAAGCATACTACAAAATGATTATGTGTTTACCATTCTTCCTGTGGGTCGAGAGCTCTCTGATCTTTGTATTGCCAACGCCTAATGAAATGGCTGGCACAGAGTTGGGTGAAGGAGAAGGATGAAAAAGAGATGAAGAAACAAAAGAAGTAAGGAAGAGTAGGGTGTAAGAAGGGAGAGAAGATATTTGAATCGTCCCTCTATGGCCACAGAAAAGGGAAATGGGTTCAAGAAACCCCAGCAGAAAGGGCTGAGCAGGGTCAACCTTGTTGCGTCAGATCCTCTGCTTCCAACTCCTCTCTCTTCCATTTCTCTCAAAACTTGGGACCTCAGTTGTATAATTTTTACTCATGATCCCTCAATTCACTAAAAAACCAAAAAAGCCAGACAGACTTCTGACTTCTTCCATCATATCCCCTCAACCCAGTGCCCCTTCCCCACTGTGGCCACTTCCTCCACTTCTGTCCATCGCATCATTCCCACACATTACACTCTCTCCTTACCACATAGACATCTCAGCTCCCATTTCTGTACTCAGGTTCACATAGTAGCTTTTCACACTGACAACAGAAGTGCTGAGCTGAGACGCGAGAAAGAACGTTGTCAAGAGAGCTTCGGCATCCCAGGGATTAGAAAGGAAGGGATTTCAAAAGAGAAAAGAACTGGAAGAAGGTAGAGCTGAATAATTTATCCTTCCCTCAAATACTTCTCAGACTCTTTGATGGATAGCTTTTTCACTATTTTCTCCTTGATTCACGGGTCAGAATTATTTTCCTGATCATTATCTTCTGGCTCCTATAGCCCCCTTGGCTACTGAAATTTCTTAACTATCCCCCGAGCCAAATAGACACATCTTCCCTCCAAAAATCATGTCAGGGTCCATACACCCAACTAGAGTTGCTCCTGGGTCCCCTCTTGACCAGATAGCCAGCTGCTTCCCATTCACCAACACTTTTCCCACCAGTTCTGGAACCACCTTTTCCTCAGTGGAGAGCAAATACACAAAAGCAGTTTGTGAACTCTGAATTATCATCAAGTAAGGATAAAAAAAAAGTATCAGGAATGAAGTCTTCTCTTCTTGTAATTACTGCCCTCTTGTCATGATGTTCCTTTATTCCTTCTTTGTAATCCCCCACATGCTGCTATGCCCTCTTCACCCAGCAGGCTTGGTCTGGGACAGGGTGGGACCTAGAGTTACATGTTGTACAGTGGGCAGTGTCAGGATGCAGGCAGGCATTTCTGCTCGAGGTCTGGGTAGGGTTCCCAGGCAGAGCCATCGGCCCAGGCCAGGGCAGTAGGCATGAATGAGGTGGGAGGGGGCATAGGTACGATGACTGTAGCCCCCCAGCACTAGTAGCTCCCCCTGTAACACGGCACCTGCAGCCCCTACATGGGGGGAAGGCAGAGGCGCAAGGTGAGTCCAACTATCAGTTCTTAGTTCATAGGCCTCAAAACTCAGTAAGTCCCCAGTCTCACCCAGCCCACCTGCTACATACAAGCGCCCACCCAGAGCAGCCATGACATGGCCAGCCCGAGGTATCCCCATAGGGCTCAGAAGTGTCCCTGGATTCTCCAGTTTAGGGTCATAGTGCAGCAGGGAGGCCAGGTATTGGTCTGTTTCACTACAGCCACCGCTCACATACAGTCTGCCTTCCAAAATAGCAGCTGCGTGGGCAAAGCGCGGAGATGGAAGCGCAGGTGCTGGCCTAGGGGAGAACATGATAGCAGGTCAGGCAACTACCCTCTTTAACTCTCCTTCTATTCTAGGTCTTTGATCTACCCCTACTACACCCCTTTCCCTACTCACCTCCAGACATTGAGTTCCGGGTTATAGGTCTCCACAGAGCTGAGGGCAATACCATTGTTTCGCCCACCCAGGGCATAAAGTTGGCTGTCCAGTGCCACCAAGGGGAAAAGGCACCGAGCCTGGCACAAAGGCGCCTTCTCCTCCCACTCTTCTTGACTGGGATCCCATCTGAACAGTGAGAAGCAAGAGATTAGCTGGTTGATTCTGGGAACCCCCACTTGGCTGAGTCACCAATGTCCTCAGCTGCCCACCTTGGGATCTGCCATGCGTTCCTTATTCACAGAGGCCCATACCTGAGTGTTGAAGCCAGCGTGCTGGAGCGGCTGTAGAAGTCCTGTCCTCCACATACATAGAGTTCGCTTCCTGACGGGCTCGAAGCCCCATGGCGGAAGCGACCAGGGGCAGGCAGGGCAGGCAGCCGCCCCCATTCCACAGTCCGGACGAGTCCCATGCCACAGCAGAAGGCCCGAGCCCACCACACTCCGCGGGATGGCTGTCTGACAGCCATGTCTGATCGGAGCCCATCCCCACCGATGACCACCAGCGCCCGGTCAGGCTCCCTGCGCCTCTCCTGACCTGGAACCTCGGCCTCCACCATCAGCTGGTGCAGCATGTCCAGGGGCAGGGACGGGGGAAGCCCAGCTGCCCGCACTCTTCGCAGCTCCCTGGTGGACATGCGGCCAAAGCGGACGCATCGCAACAGGGCCTTGGCCTCTGACTCGTCGGTCTCGGGGTTGGATGCTAGCCAACATCGCGCAGCCACAAAGGCCTCTAACTCCTCCTGGACGTGAAGCTCATCGCTGTCTAGGAGCTCAGCCAGGCAGGCAGCTGGTAAAGACGGGAAAGCGGGGCACAACGCCACAGCAGGCAGGTGAGTGAGGAGGTACTGACGGGCTTTGCTCCAGAGACTCTCTAATCCAGGGGCTTCCGCCATGGGGAACAAGGCCAGGCACCTGGCAGGACTGAGGTCCCGTGCCAAGGCTCTCTGGCACAGAGCCAGGCAGGAAGAGCTCTGGTACTGCAGAGCAGTCTGTGCAGCTCTCAGCAGCCCTGACCACCTTGCTCGCACAGAGCCGGAGTAGGCAAAAGAGACAAGGAGCCGCAGGTCCTCAGCGGAGATGGTGTGCAGAGACACCTCTGTGCCCTGAGATTCCTTCATCCCACTCAGAAGCATAGCGCCGAAGAACTCACTGCCACAGGCAAGGGCGGCTCGGTGCACTGTAGAAGGGAAGAAGAAGCAGAGGGGGTTATGGAATAGTGCGAGTTCGCTCAATACCATCTCACTTCTAGAACTTTAATTTTAGAGCCAATCACCCAATGCTACAGGTCAAATTGTAGCGTGCATCAGAAACACATGGCGTGCTTGATAAAATGCAGATTTCAAGGACCTCTCTCCAGAGACTCTGCTTCAATAGGTCTGAATGGAGATGCTAAAATTTTCTGTTGTAACTTTTTCATGCACTCTATTGTTGCTGTTATTAGGTGCTATTGAGTCAAGTAAACGTAGGAGTCACAGTGACGGCAGACCTGAACTGTGTCCTATCCTGTGCCACCCTCATCAGCTCTGACATACGTGAGTCCTTTACTGCAGTCACTGTGTCAATCCATTTCATTGAAGGTTGTCCTCTTTTACTAATTCACCCATCTTTCCAGGCATAATGTTCCTTTCCAATAATAGCCTCTTCTAACAACATGCCCAAAGTAAGTGAGATGAAATTTTTCTTTACCTACAAGGGACATTCTGGCTGCCCTTTCTCCAAGACATATGTTTGTTCTTTTGACAGTCCATGGGCTATTAAGTACTTTTCTCCAATGCCACAGCTCAAATTTTCACAACTGGACTGACAGCAACATCATGACAGATGGAGAAAAGATTAAAATTGTCAATGACTTAATTTTACTTGGATACACAATCAACACCTTGATACCAGCAGCCAGGAAATCAGGAGATGCATTGTATTGGGAAAGCCTGAAGTCAAGGACCTCTCCAAATTATTGTTGAGCAATAATGTCAGTTTGAAGACTAAGGTGCACCTGATTCAGGCCATGGTCTTCAAATTCTTTAAAGAGATATCTAACATCACTAGTGAAATATCACAGATTAACTTTTAAAAAACAGATGAAATAAATATGGTAAAAACATCAGTTGTTAAATTTGGGTAATGTAAGGTTTGGTTTCACCCATGTCTTTCCAGGGGTCCTTTCTCCCTCTTTTCTTTCTTTTAACATTAATTCTTTTGCATGGCCCACCTTACACAAGCTATGCCTCTTATTGCCTTAATAAACTTTTTCACTTATTTTGCTTAAAAAAAAGATGGATATTTGAGTACCCATTTTAACATTCTCTTTATTTTGTTATATGTTTCAAATGCTTCATAACAAAAGCTAAAAAATACCACCACCAAAACTGTTGAAAAGTCTTCTGAGACAACCGTGCTGCTCTGACCACTTGTAATGTGGTTGGTTCTCTAAGGGCAGGTGGGGCTGATAAATAATATAAGTATACATATACATATAAATATGGGTCTCCATGCTTTTTAAAGCACTAGACAGTGGCCTGGTTCTTCCTAAGTAGAAAATATCAGGGACAGCTTTCCTCAAAGGAGAATAAGCCATCTTAGCTACCATACCATCAATCAGAATCTCCTGTGTAAGAACTCACACGCCTACTAACCCCCTCTTACTCATCATTCAAGTAACAGATTCTTACCAATCAATTTGAATTTTTTTAAGAACATAAAAACAAGCACTGGAGTTTGTGTCAATTCCAAATGCTAGCTCCATAGGGAGCTGAAGTGGCCTAGTTGTACGAAATTACACTGTAATCTTAAGGCACGAGGTTCAAATCCACCAGCTGCTCTGTGGGAGAGAGGATGGACAATCTCCTCTTGTATAATTTACTGTCTCTGAAAACTACTAGGGAATCAGGGGGTCAGACTTGATAGCACACTTGATAACACAACCAGATGTGAGAATTTTACATTTCTAGAACTTTAAATGCCATCCAGTGCTAGGCGGAAAAATGTTAAGAACTTTAGAGAGTCTTTTTTCTTCTGGAAGTCCCAGAAACACTTCAGGTCCTCTAATGAGTAACAGCTAAGTGACTTTGGATACATCTTGAGGTCTGACTTAATTATTATAAGACCCAAACTAGATAATCACTAATCTTTAAACTAATCTTTTGTAATATTAAACCTTTATGTGTCCAAATTAAAATTCCATTCTCCACATGCCTTTAATATGGTACCATAGGAGTCAATCAATACATGGTGTAGTGGAAGCAGAATGGACTAAGGAATATGGGTTTATATTAGATTCTCACTAGTTACCCACATCTGAGTTCTTATCTGATCTTTATCTGTACAAAGGGATAAAGGTATTAGCTTTCAGGAGTTAACAGAGGTGGTATGTGTAAAATATCTGGAACCCACCACTTCACTAAGTGTCAGTACAATCTGAGTAACACTCACCTTATTCAACTCTACTTATTGTTCCTGGTTACATGCCTGGTAGCTTTAAGAATCTGGCAAAAGAGTACCAGATCTTGCTCATGAGATGCAAGATCCATCAACCTGGCATTGTGTTGAGCACACTTAAATAAAAGGGCACACTAATTTTTTTTCACTGAGTTTTACTGGCTGTTACTGTGTCTGGAGTTGATGCCCAGAAATGCCTCTGGCTAAGCCCTATTCCAGTTACTTTCTGCTTGCTCTGCTGCCATGGATTGTACCCTTAGCTCGAGCCAGCTGTCTGAAACTCCTGATGAAATCATGAGAAGCCAGAATAGGGTGAGGTGTCAACTTTAACCTGTCAGTGGCGCCCAGGAAAACAACTAAACTGCGCATGCCCCACCCTCAGTGGCTAACAGAGGCACCAAAGGCACCCCTGAGAAATTACAGCCGCAGCAGGGGCCGAAAAGACAACACTGGGCAGCAAACTATGTGCTGTTTGCACATACAAGTAACATAAAGCCCCACAGGCCCTCACCCCTGAGTCTGCAGCCTTCTGCTTCCAGCTCTAGGTCACAGCCGATGCCTTCTTGGTATAGGAGTTCGATCCTTCGCAAGTTCTCCCTCAGCTCCTCTGCCTGGCTGAGCTTCATTTCTTCTTCCCGCGTGCTTCCAGCCCTCTCATTTCTCTGCTGGGCTGCAGCCTTCACCCGGGGTGCTCCCAGGACCTCAGCTGCAGCCAGCACATCCTGAAGTGGGGCCGGACCCAGCACCCCCTCATAGGCAAAGGTCAGCACTGCCTCCCAGCCCCTGGGGTTTACATCGAGGCTTAACCTCTGCTGTGGACCTGGGCTGCCCTGCAGTCTGCTTCTGAAGAGGCTGCTGACTGCAGCCAAGACGACCCGATGCACTCCATACACTCGCTCCCCAACAGACACTTCTTCGTCCAGCAACAGCCTCTGTTCCCGCAGCCGCTGTGCCTCGGTGAAGAACTGGGTCGGGTGCTCTTCGCTGTGCAACCCTTCTGGCTGCACCACGTCGTCATCGTCCTCATCCTCGTCCTCCTTCTCCTGTTCTTCCAGGGACAAAGTTGGAGAGGGAAGGTTTCCTGGGGCCAGGGGCCTGGGACCAGGCTCTTCCAGAGGAAAGGGTGGCAACCTGGGATCCTCGTCCGGAGAGGGAGGCCAGGAGGAGGTTCTTGGAGCAGGTGAAGGGAGGCCAAGGCACTCCTTCTGGACTGGAAGACAGGCGCACTCCTGGTCCGAGGGATTACGCGCAGTGCTGGAGATGCTCATGAGGACTACTGGATTCCAGCAGGTGAACAAAGACAAGAACAGTGGCAGCCAACAAACTCTTGCCTCTAGCCCTGCAAAATGTCAATCCTCTCTCTATACCCCCTCCCCATCATCTCAAGGCAACATCCGAGGCTGGAGCAGCTGGGCTGGGTTATTGCAGCACAGCTCTGAGGGGTTCAACAGGAAGCATGCACGCAGTGTTCATAAAGAGTCACTGCTCTGGCTGTACCGCACCAGTTTTGTCTACATTGCACCGATTATCTCCAGAGGTAGGTATGTTCCTCTTTGCCCTCTCACTTGCACACCAGCTCTGCTTCAGAACCCTAGGCAGAGAGAACTCGCTTTGGATCCTGGTCCAGAGCCTCATCTGGTTAAATATAGCTGGTGCTGGCCGGCTAGGGGCTGGACTCCTGTTGCCCAAATTCAGACACCCAATCCCTGTGTCCCGTCCCAGCATGACCCCCTCTTCCACCTGTAGGTCATGCTGGGGTGCTGAGGGAGGCAAATTTGGAAGCCAAAGAGCATGCAGTGATCTGGTGGTGACCCACGCCAGAAGGGCTGGGTTCACCAGAGGCTGGAGCGCCTGGACCGAGTGATGGGTGAGAAGAGAGAAGCATGTGTTTGGGGCTAGGCATGAACTTTTCTGCTGACAATAGAGCTGGGGTAAACAATACTGCTATGAAACGCGAGCACAACCAAGTCTTGTCTTTAGAGTGCAGAGGGAAAAGGCTGGGAGGTGAAGAGACAGGGTTCTTGGCTACAAACTCCCAGGTGACATAACCCTATGGTACCGCCTTTCTGGGTAGAAAAGGAAATGGTAGGGAGAACCAAGACGATGTCTTTCTAAGAGTATGGGAAATCTAATCATCCTCTTGGCTGCCTAGTGGAGCATGGGGTCCATGTGCACTGCTAGGGGACTAGTCTCGGTTTGGATAGGCTGGGGACTGGTACCCATGTACTGAGGACTGTTTGCAGAGGGACACCAACAACTACACCCTGGCTGCCACAACACTCTTTTCTACATCCTGACAGAGTGTTTAGCTGAAGCCCTTTAAGCAGCACAATTGCTTTGTGCCACTGTTCCCTGTATCTTAAGACATTTGGGGAGGAGTGGAGATGCCTTCCAGAGTGGGCAGGACAGGCTTTGGCTGTTGGGGGTTGAAGTCCTAGCCTATGTAAAGGCTGGTTCAGACTGGTTGAATAATAACGAGCTAAGCATGACTGTCCCATTATAACTCAGGTGGGAGAGGTAGGACTCATGAGAGAGAGAGAGAAGTGGGAAATGTGTACCCAGGATAACACCTCTACTAGATTGCAGAGATTTTTCTGTTGCCCATTTGCCACCTGGATACCTCAGGAAACCCAGGGTTGTGTTCAGCCTCTATTAGGCTGGGAACATGTATCCAAAGGGCTTCATTCCCTCACATGGTTCAGTGGAAAGAACATGGTTGCACTGACCAGGCATGAATGTTTTTTGCAGCCACCGGTTATCCTGTGTGGTACAAGAGGGAAAGTGATCAGCCTCATATGTTCCCTCTGCAACTGGGAGACCATTCGGACTCCTCTCATACAGTGAGACAATGCAACCAACAGTTTGAGCCCTCACTAGACAGAGGAGAAACCTCAATAAGAAGTCCCTAGCCACCCACACCTACTAGAGCAAGAGTAGTCAGTGGCCTCCATTATGATTTTGTGCCGACTCCATGGCTCTAGATTCTCCACTCCAGGCATCATCAGTGTTGGGAGGCTCTAAGCGCCATCACACTTAACCTTGTCTCAATCCACAAAGAAACCTTAGATGTTATTGCTCAGTCAGGTATAGGCAAGCACGTAGGGCTTTCTTGGGCAACAGAAGGGTGGAAGAAGTACCTAAATGAATTAAATAGCCCCCTTCCTAACACATCCTCACTCCAGGGCTTACAGGATTCACAATCTTGCTGTCAGCCTGTCACCAACTCACTACTTCAACATTTCAGTCATTCTTATCTATGGCAGTCAAAATTAATGAGTCTATTGGATCAGGGATGTCCAATCCTGTGTAGGATTGCTGGTCAGATATTATTTTCAATTCATGTAACTTAAGTGTGGAGCATTGACATCTTTGGCTTCACTAATGCTGCCATAGCAATGCACACTAGGCGCTTTGCAAAGACCCTCTTGGACCTACCCTGTGGAGTACTTACACCTTCTCAAGCCTGTTAATCTTCCTGACCACTTGGCCTAGCACTCTGTCCTATAGCTCCAGCCTAGAAGTCAGTATAAAAATCAGATGGAGACACTGATCTACCAATGACTACTGGCCCTATGACTGCTTCTGCATTCCACCCTTCCAGGAACATGGGGTAAAGCTGCGAACACTGATCTGCAAAATGAATTGGAATTGGCACGTGTGGTGACTATTATCATCCTTGAGTCTGGGCCCCAGTGAGTGGGAGTCTAAGACACATTAAGGAATGTGACTGAAGTAATGATGAGGACATTGAGGGGACAGTGGTGAGCACTGCATAGAACTAGGAAGGGCCAAACAATAAGATGACATGGGATAGTGTACATAAAACCAGCTTCCTCCTGAAATCTAGGCTAAAAACAGGGGGGAGGAGCTAGTGTGGAAGGTTACCAGGAATGAAGAGTGGAAGGGACATTCCTGGAAGAGCAGGTATGAGAAGGCTTTGTTGGGAGATGACACACTTCAGCTCTTCAAGGTGAAGGGAGGACTTACTCTGAGAACCTGTGGGCTAAGGGCTAGGAAAGGTCATGGAGGACACTTGTGAATCTTCATTACTGTCCACTCAGTTCACTCATGGCAGCCCCACAGAGCAGATGCTCCCAGGTTCTTAGTCACAAGGTTCATCCCTTTGGCATCGCAAAGAACATTTTGTGGTTTGAGGAAATAAAGTAAAAGATACCCATTTGGCCAGAACTCTTTTATGGGGAGAGATGGATAGAAAAGGAAGCCAACGTTAAAGAGAGTTAAGGATGAAACATGAAGTGAGGAGGGGAGCAGCTATTCCTCCCCTTCCAGCCACATTTTTCTTGCCTGCCTTTTAGAATCCACTGTATTCTAGGCCCAAATGATTTTCTTTGTGAGCCTTTACAAACTATCTGCACAAAATAGACAGGCGATTTCTTACGATTATTGAAAATGTACAATGATAGCAAGATACTGATGAGTACTTGTATTATTAAGAGAATATCAGAGAACAAGAAGGTAGCAAGAAATTAACTGGGCAGTGAAATACATTAACTACATTCATCAATTGTAATTAAGTTATAAAACTATAGGTCTGGTAATGATTGGATTTTTTTTTTAAAAAAATCAACCATTTGAAATCCTTCACTCACATTTTTAAAAAGGGAGATCAGACCAGCACCCATGATTTTCCTTTAATGCTGTCAGCAGCCTCCATGGCTACCCTCCAATATTCTGCTGTGACCCCTGCCTTCTTATCCAGTCATTCCATCAACAAGAATTCTTACAGTGCCAATTCTATATTCGTCCTGAACAACCCAAGCCAATTACCAACGTACAAAACCAAAAATACTTTATTGCTGAGTCATCTTGGAGTTTGAATGAAGGAGAGGGAAATTTGGAGCCTTCCTAAAGTTTCCACATCAGGATAAAGGTTAAAGCCCTTGGGCTCCACTAAAGGCATTATCGATTCCCATCCTCTGGATCCTGTTAGTCCCTCCATGTCACTTCTACTTCATCTGTGCGATACCTGTGGAAGGAAAGGAAAAATCTGGTGAAGAGTTATCAATCAGCACTGTCTATTCTTTTCTGCTACCATGATCCTGGACTCTCTTTCTTGCTGATCTCCCCCGAAAAATCCTATCTCCTCTTTCAAGGGGGAATCTCTCACCTTTGTGTGACTCCAGAATCACTGAGCGGAGTTCTGTGTCCAGCCCGGAACATCTCCCAGCCAGCCTGGGCTATCATGGCTCCATTGTCAATACAGAATCTAAGACAGATGCGAAGACGTGTTTGGGATTTAATGGTAAAAAAACCCACAAAAACCACTGATGGAAGAAAAAGGAAACAAAATCAAGATTGATAAAGGGTCTTACCTCTCATCTGTGGCAAACAGCCGGGCTCCTCGTTCCTGACACATTGTTTCCATCATCTCCTGGAGCCTTATATTACCTACATCAAGAGGTAGGGGCAAGGGGATAGCTTTAGAAATTTCTCCATAACCTAATGGAGAAAAAGGAATTAGGAGTATGGGGGACAAGAGTTAGCAGGCAGAACTAAGTATCAAGCTACTTATTTCTCCAAACCCTTAGGGATTGAGAGGATCAGGAAAGAAAGATACATAATGTCCAAGAACAGGAAAGGGGTATAGCTGAACTGACACATACATCCAACACCTCCCACAATGAGGGCCTCCTGGGAGCCACAATGTGCCATGGCTCGCTCTGTGATCTCTACCAGCATCGCAAACACAGTTTCCTGTGAAGGATAAATATTATTAAAACTCCAAGGGGCATCCCAGTGCTCTACTATAGAAGAACTCCAGCCCCACCCAATCTTTGGTCCCAACTTTTAAACTCCATTACCTGCAAGGAAAAACACAGGTCCTCAGGAGTACACTCGCCTGATGCCAGCATTCGCTGGGCTGCATCCTAGAATTAACAGGTGTGGGAGGAAAGTGGTTTGAAGGTTACACGAGAGCCAAAACTGGTATATTCAAGAGTATTATTTTGTTCTAATTCAGACTACCAGTAAATTCTATACATTTCACCTTTCACTGGCAATAAGCTATAAAACATGCAACATTTATTCAAGATAATGGTTATAATAATTCAAGATAATCAGTAATTATTTCTTGAATGCCTGCTCTGATCCTGCGTCACATCTTTCCTCAGCACTTATCATCCTCAAATCCTTTATAGTATCTTCCTTTTTTTTTGAGTTGTTCTTTATCCTCCATGTCTCCTATAGGCAGGAGTTTTTGTTTTATTTCATGCTCCATTTTTATTGCTTAGAACAGCGCTTGGTACACAGAATATGCTCAAAACATTATTTACGGAATGAATTTGTCTAGCATCTGACAATAAGTACTACCATGCTATTATAAACAAAACTCAATGTTGAAAAAAACAAACATATTTCATTAAACAAGCATGAATTTGCCCCATTCACCTCACCTTCCAACACTTACCTCAATGAAAGACAGGATCCCTGAGAATGACACATCCATCCCCTTTACAGTATATGGTAGCTCAACTAGCTTCTTGCCTCTAGGTGGAAGTGGGTATAAGAGGCACTAAGCCTACAGTCAGCTGGCTGCTCCCCTTCTAGAACCTGTCCCATCCTCAATATATATATATATATATATATATATACACACACATACATATATATTTTTATATATACACACACATATACATACACATAGTGTGTATACACACACACACACAAACACACACACGGAATCCATAAAGCTCCACCAGTTAGCTGCCCTCTAGCCCAGGTGCCCCCCTACCGTTTTGCCATTTGTTCAATGTTGTAGCCTGGACTTGGATCATTGGAAATCTAGTAGAAAAATAAGAAAGTGAATAAAAGATGAGCAAAGATGCCTCTCTTCATTTCCATGGTTCCCTTCAAATTCATTCCCATCTCATATTCTCTGTAGCCCCAATGCACTACCTTCAGCACTCGAGCAAAGCGATCCAGACAATTACCCACAGCAATATCGATGGTTTCCCCAAAGATGCGGTATCGATGTTCTGAGTAGGCAATCACCTAAGGGTGGTGAGGATGTCCATGAAACCTCAAGTCTGTAAAGAGGAGTATGTGGCTTTGGGGAAGAACACAATAAAGGATCAACATGGCCTCTAAACTTGCCAGTAAATTGTAATAGTGTTTCTAAATCTGGAATGAGCAATTTTCAATAGCTCTTATCTGAGAAGTCCACATACCCTGAGGATACCCACAGCAGATTCCTGACTCATAGACAATATACTAGATTGAAGAAAAAGCTAATGACACTTTACAGATTTCTAGTTTAGACATCTGATTCCTTAGAACAGTTCCTGAACTCCTTAAAAACAATTTTGACAACACAGTTTAGGCAACAAGTTTTCCTACTTAAGAGACAAGGAAAAAGAACCCTCCTAGTTTGTACCAATAGGGCAGTGGTTATTTGGAAACAAGGAGAAAAGCAGGGTCAAAGAACGCAAAAAAACAACAGCTAATGCAATTCAGCACTGGCAAATGACTTATGTCTACTCTTAATATCTTTGGCTTCCAGCAGAGAATACTTATTACTCACTGACACATTTGGTCCACTTTCACACTTTCCATACTGAAGCCTTCCTAGGGATTGTGAGAAGTCCCTTTCCCATGCCAGAGTGGTTAAGGATTTTCTTCCCTTTTTATATAGACTGAACTCTGTCATTAATGGCTTTCAGATAAAAGGGGAAAGAAAAATTGTGTCTATTTGTTACTCACAACTCTCCACATTATCATCATGTTTTTATGACTAGGCAAGCTTCCTAATGGAAGAAAAGAAAACCATCTTTGATTGTCCTGATCAACCCTTTCAGCCTCCACTGCTACTTTCTACACTCCAAGTCACTAAGCTTTTGTATCCTTATAGCTCCAACCAGCTCCCTACCTCTCCCTCCTTAAGTTCCCACATCATTCCCACAACTATGTTATCTTTTAAAGTTCTTTCGCAAAATTAAACTTTCAGGGCTTAACTCTTTCAAAAGCTAAAGAGAATGCTACACTATATTTAGGTATTCCCTCAGGTGTTCAGTGGAAAAGAAGACTGAATTCTTCTGAGAATTCCACTCAAAAGGCCTTCCAAGGTATCCTAGACAACTCCAGTTTTCCCTATGAACATTAATTCTTCCACCATTTATAAAGTAATTTTAAAAAATTTTATATTACTCACTCTTGGAATAACAAGTTCTGTGTTATTTGCCACCGAAAATAAAAATAGAAAATAAGTAATGTACCTTATGGCAGTTAATATCTTAACTGCTAATATTTATTGGGGGGGATGGGACCAAGCCCCAAACCAAAACACAGCAAAACAACCAAAAAGCTTCAAAATAGAAACAATCCTTCAGTTGTTTTCAAGATTTACCAATCCTCCATTTGCCAAACTAGACATGCCTAAAATTTATGTACCTAACACTTGGAATGCCTTGCTGAAGACTGCAATATTACACACTCTGTTGTGGGATTTTTGATGTGTAACATTTCAGGTTCAGATGGGTCTAGTTTTTTCCTCACAGTTCTCACCACCCATGTAGGTAACATAAGCTGCGGGTATCAGACCATAGAAATTTTAAAAAGTAGGAATGGAGTATTTTGTTTACCTGAGTGTTTCCTCCACTGACATAGAGCACTGTTGGACTGGTGGCTCCAGTGATGAGGCGGCCCATTTCAATATGGCCTATACAGTGGTTCACACCCAACAATGGTTTATTCCAGAGCTGGGCCACAGTCCGGGCAACAATAGCCACAGAAACCAGTGGGGCGCCCATGCCAGGGCCTAGGTAGATAGAAATGAGAATTAGAATCCTACAGATATTGAGAGATACAAGAGTAGGGGAAAGTACGGAAGGGAAAAGCAGGGTTGGGGTAAGTGGTGGTGGCAACAGAAGCGATGTGTAGGCTATTTCTACCTACACAGACTCCAGATATACTCTTCTGTTGTTAGTCACTCTCTCAGTTATACCTTTGGTAAAGGCAACACAATCAATATCTTGTGATGTTATTCCAGCCTCTGTTAGTGCCTCCTGCAGCAAGTCCAGGATAACGGCTCGGTGGTGCCGGGCCGTATCACCTGGGAGGAATCCTAGGAATGAACAGAAGTCAGATGTCAGAGAGCTATTCACAGCAATGGTTATTATTGTTGTTATATGCCGTTGGGTCACCTGAGACTCATAGCGACCCTATGTACAATGGCCCTAAACCCTGGTCTATCCTAAGCCAATCTCACTGTCTCCAACACACCTACCACCATAACCCCCATCACTGAATCAATCCACCTCATAGAGGGTCTTCCTTTCCTGCGCTGTCCCTCCACCCTCCCAAGCATGACGTCCTTCTCCAAGGACTCGTCCCTCCTTGCAACATGTCCAAAGTATGTCAGATGAAGCTTCAGCATCCTTGCCACCAAGGAGCAGCCTGGCTTAACCCTCTCCAGGACGAACCTGTTTGTTTTCTTAGCAGTCCATGGTATATTCAATACTCTTCACCAACACCATAGCTCAAAGGCATCAATTATCCTTCTATACTCCCTAGTCATTGTCCACCTCTCTGATGAATAGCAAGTGATTGCAAAGACCATGGCCTGAATCAGATGCAACTGAATCCTTAAACTGACATCATTACCCCTCAATAATTTGGAGTCCCTAACTGTAGGTTTTCCTTGTGCAATGCATCTCCTTATTTCCTGACTGCTGCTACTCAGGGTGTTAGTTGTGGATCCAAGCAAGACGAAGCTGTTGACAGTTTCAATCTCCTCTCCATCACATCATGATGTGATGCCTATTGGCCTATTGCCTATTGGACCAATGGTAAGAATCTTTGTTTTCTTGAAATTGAGATGCAATCCATACCAAAGGCTCTCCTGACTAGCTTTTGTATTTTTCTCAGGCATATATAAACTGTACCTTAAATTGAGTACTTACTAGAAATTGTATGTAATTTTTCCTCTGAATGCAAGAATCCTGTGACCTTCGACTAGAGATGTTTCATACTTATTTGCTAATGAGATTAAGGTGCACCTGATACATGCCATGGTCTTTCAATCACTTGCTATGCATCAGAGAGCTGGACAATCTAGGGATGATAGAAGAATTGATGCCTTTGAGCTGTCGTGCTGGAGAAGAGTACCGAATATACCAGGGACTGCTAGGAGAACAAACAGGTTCATCCTAGAGAGGATGAGACCAGGCTGCTCCTTGGAGGCAAGGATTCTGAAGCTTTGTCTGACATACTTTGGGCATGCTGCAAAGAGGGACCAGTCCTTAGAGAGGGACATTATGTTTGGGAAGGTGGAGGAACAGTGCAGGAAGGGAATATGGATGATGACATTCATGATGATATGGACTGCCTCAGTGACCTGGAGTAATGGGGGTAGGTGTATCAGAGATGGTGAGGTTGGCTGTGAATAAAGAAAGGTTCAGAGCTGTTGTACATAGACAGGGTCGCTATGAGTTGCAGGCAACTCGATGGCACATAACAACAACAACATGGACAAAATATTGAATGACTCAGAAAACATCAAAAGAAGACAGAGAGGAATACATAGAATTATTGTACCAGAAAGAATTGATTGACACAGAAAAATTTCAGGAAATACCATATGAACAGGAGCCAACGGTAATGAAGAAAGAAGTGGAAGATGCATTGAAGGGAGTGGCAAAAAAATAAGGCCCCAGAAATCGATGGGGTATCAATTGTTTTGTTTCAATTAACAGATGCAGCCTTGGAGGCGCTCACCAGTCTATGCTGGGAAATTCGGAGGACGGCTGTCTGTCTGGCCAGCGGACTGGATGAGGTACATATTTGTTCCCATTCCCAAGAAGGGTGATCCAACTGATAGCATCTTTATGATACCACTTATCACAAATAGTGTAACTATGCTTTATAAGCCTGACTCCACAGCAGACTTATGAAATCTATTTATCCAGCAGTGAATTAAAAGTTGGCAAGTAACAATCACTTCACTCAAGATCCAGGTCCCAGTGGTTCTCTTATCCACTAGCTTCGCGACATTAACGCTATTACATACCATCAATGAGCTTCAGATCAAAAGCTTTAAGAAATGATAATGCATTCTACTTCCCTGGTGTTTCTTAGTCATCGCTCAGGTGCAACTGACTCATAGATGACCCTTCAGAGGGTTTTCGGAGGCTGTAAGGCCATCCCTACCTTAGAGTCGCGGGTAAATTCGAACAGCGAGAGGCGTGGCCTTTAGTTTAGCAACTCCCTACGGAATAGCAGAGAAAGTCAGCCACGCAAGGAGACGAGAGTGAAGCAGAGCGAGGAAGCGCGCTCCGGACTGCAAGCCCGCTACTCACCAGTGCCGGGCGGCGTGACGTAAGTCCGCCGTGGGTTCGCCAGCACCACGCCATCCCTCACCACTCCCACACCAATCTTGTTGGCGCTGCCTTCGAAACCCAGCACCGTTAGCATGGAGGAGTCTGAAAAAGAACTCACTCCAGCGAGGCTCCTAAGTGACCTATACAGCCGCTCACCAATCCGTGCTGAGCCAGACTGCGGACCGGAAAGGAAAAGGTGGAGTCTGCCAGTGCTAAACACCACAAGCACCAGCCCACGTCCCAGAAACCCCAAGTGGAAGGCCCGCCCCGCTTGCCCCACTGCTATCGTCATAGCAACCCGTGAAAGCCCCTTCAGACACCTGTCCACGTAATTGCCAGGCATACCGAGTTAGAATTTAACTGCTACATGCCTATTCGTTTCTTTATATTTCTCTTGTAATCAAGTGTAGCCTTCCTCCACCACTAATATTGCGCAGCTCTGTGGATCTCCGGTTGGGTCGCAAAATGAGCCATGCATCTGGCACTAAGATAAACAGCCCAGGACGAAACCTTGGGGCCTTCAACTCCCCGGTGAAATAGAATGGCTAGGAAGGCGGGGCTTCTCTGTTACGTGGTAATAGATAAACCAATCACCTGCATTCTTCGGCCATGTGCGGCGTGCCCGGATCACGTGACCACGCTAGTTACCCACGTGGGGACACGGCACAGTCCGTTCTTTGTGCTCGGGTGAGGAGTGTCCTGGTGGGGAGTGAAGCAGATCGGCTACAGGGGCCCCCATCAAATTTTTCTGGAGAGCCGACTGGCCATTCTAAGTTGGTCCCATCTTTAAGATCTTCTGTTGACCAGAGGGCAGATTTCGAGAGGAGGGACCAAGGCCCAATGAAATAACTAGCTCAGTGGGTGTGGGGGTGAAGGGCCTGTGATTTGCAGAGGCAGGGAAATTTGAGAGATAAGATGAAACTAGAGGGGAGATGTGGTTTAGGGAGGAATCACCCAACCTTGGTTGATTTCACGATATTTTTGCATTCCTAGGCCAAGGTGGTAAAAATCTTGCTTCGGTGGGCGACGTGGAACAAGTGCCTGAAGGCATTTATTGCAGGGATGCCGAAGCGCGGGAAAAAGGGAGCTGTGGCAGAAGATGGCGAAGAGCCTAAGGCCGGTAGGAGAATAAAAATGATTTTTGGAGCACTGTGGTGAACGGTGGGGGTGCTTCCAATCTCTATGAAGAAAGGGGAAGTAAAGACCGACTGTTTTTTGTAGTTTATGATGAAGTCACAGTTACTACAGATTCGTGATGGGCCCATGTTTAACTCGGGGTTAGGAGTCAAAATCTTAAGCATTTATCACTGTGTGATTAATTTTAGAGCCAGAAGCCAAGAAGAGTAAAACTGGAGCAAAGAAAAACGAAAAAGAGGCAGCTGGAGAGGGACCAGTCCTTTATGAGGACCCTCCGGATCGGAAAACCTCACCTAATGGCAAATCTGCCACACTTAAAATATGTTCCTGGAATGTGGATGGGCTTCGAGCCTGGATTAAGAAGAAAGGTTTAGATGTGAGTGGGTTTCAAGGAGGGAGAGTATATTGACTGATCTTGTTTGCAATCACCATTTTTCTCTTTCCATTGTAAAGATGTACCATGGGAACTTTAACACTTGCTCATTGTATTTTTTTCAATTTCCATTATTTTGTTAATGCCTTCTTTATCTAAGCATTGCAATACTTTTTTTTTTTAAGTTTCTTCACTTTAACTCAAAATGTTTCTCATTCTAATGTTATGTGCCTTCCAGGAGTCTGGGACTCAGCGGCCCTATGTACAACAGCTCTGAAAGCTGTCCTGTCCTGAGCCAATCTTGCTGGCTCCGACACATGTCCCCTTAATGCACCAGTTACTTTATCAATCCATTTCATCAGGGGTCTGCCTCTCCTGCACTGTCCCCCTGAACCCTTCCAAACATGATGTTTATTATTGGCTTAATTACCTGTTTTTAAGGGAAAAGTTTCTTTGGTCTACCATATAAGGCCCTTCTCATCTTTGTTATTTGTTACACCATTTAATAATATGATTAAGTTTAAATATTGTCCATGGGAAAACTATAGCTAAAGACTCACCTGTAAATACCTACTAAAAAATACATAACACTCTGTGGCCAGACCTTTTTACTGCTTATTTATATAGAAGTTAAATAAGTGTGTAAAGTAATGAGACCTTTTTTCACTCTTAAATCACAGTGGGTGAAGGAGGAAGCCCCAGATATTCTGTGCCTCCAAGAAACCAAATGTTCAGAGAAAAAATTACCAGCTGAACTTCAAGACCTGCCTGGCCTATCCCATCAGTACTGGTTAGCACCTTCAGACAAGGAAGGGTACAGTGGTGTCGGCCTACTCTCCCGTCAGCGCCCACTCAAAGTCTCTTATGGCATTGGTGAGACCCTTTCTGTTGATTCCTGCTTCGTGAGTTCTTTCAAACCAATTACTGATATCCTACCCTTGCCCCACTTAACAATTCTGCTGATGTCCTTTTTTTCTGTAGGTGAGGAAGAACATGATAAAGAAGGCCGGGTGATTATAGCTGAATTTGATGCGTTTGTGCTGGTTACAGCCTATGTACCTAACGCAGGCCGCGGTCTGGTGCGACTGGAGTACCGGCAGCGCTGGGATGAAGCCTTTCGCAAATTCCTAAAGGACTTGGCCTCACGTAAGCCTCTTGTGCTGTGTGGGGACCTCAATGTGGCTCATGAAGAGATTGACCTTCGCAACCCCAAGGGAAACAAAAAGAATGCTGGTTTTACTCCACAGGAGCGCCAAGGCTTTGGGGAACTGCTGGAAGCTGTACCACTGACTGACAGCTTCCGGCATCTCTACCCAGATACAGCTTATGCCTATACGTTCTGGACCTATATGATGAATGCACGGGCCAAGAATGTTGGTTGGCGTCTTGATTACTTTCTGTTGTCTCACTCTCTGTTACCTGCACTGTGTGACAGCAAGATCCGTTCCAAAGCCTTGGGCAGTGATCACTGTCCAATCACTTTACTCCTAGCACTGTGACTCCTCCCTAAGATCACTCTTGAGCCTGAGAGGGGGGAAAAAAACCTTCAAACAAGCATCTCTTATTTAAAAATTTCTTCTACAAAATCTGCAGTGTATAATGCCTTCTAAAAGTAATATGAACCCTCCCAATAGTTTCCTGTCTTGGTGGTCTCGATTTTTTTAGGCCAAGATTTTTGTTTTGTTGAGTCTTGTTTGCTTTTAAACAAATGCTACTGGTAACTTCCTCATTCAAACTGTCCATGTGAAAATAAAAAGCCATAGTTTAAGTTTTGCGGTCTATTATCTACTGTTTGGTGGCATTACAAATTCCTCTTTTCTCTATCTCCATACACACAAGTTAACAAATGGAAAAGAATTGTCATGACCTCATTTATTTACAAGCATAGATGAGTCCCTATTTCCCCCCAAGACAGAGCAACCCTACCCAGCCCAGATAGACACTGCAACTGGGGTAAAGAAGGTCAAAAGGAGGAAATGAGGGAAATCCAGGGCTAGGGGATCATACCCCTACATTAAATAGATACATATATATATATACATCAGTTCCTGTGGTTCTGTACAGAGCAGCGGCTGACCCCATCCCCACAGGACATGGAATGTGGGGAGAGGAGACATCATGAGGGTACTGAGGCAAGAGCCAGCCCCTGGTGAAGTGCAATAGCAGCAAGGTCCTAATGGTGCACAAGAGGGAAGGAGACCCCCAGGGCTAACCCACCCCAACCCTGCCCTGGAATGTATAAGGGACAGGAACGGCTCTCAGGGAGCATATAGGAAGGACAAGGCTAGAATCGTCTTTTAGAGCCCAAGATTAGGGGCAACATTGCACCTACTCCACCCTTAAAACACAGCAACCTGTGGAGGAGAAGAGATGGCCATCTGGTTTTATCCACCCCTCCAAGCCTAAGTGAGGGCCTGGTTCCTTCCTACCTCTCCCCAGGGAAAAGGAAGGCAGCTGCTTAGCTTCCTATATGGAAGCCCAGGGAGCCCTTACTCCAGCTCCCTTTGTAGTGTCACTGTCCCCACGGGAGGGGCCAGGCACAGTCTGTGTATCATGGTGGGGCTCACGAGAAGTTCTGGACGGGGTGGCTGACCTTCATACAGGCCCAATAGAGGGCCCGGCCCAAACACAGCACAGCCAGCAGGATGACAAATGCCCAGGCTGCATAGATGCCTCCATATCGCCGTGCATGCTTCCATGTGCCAAACTAAAAAAAGGAAATAATGGGGGGCAGAGGGAGCACAATAGGTTAGTGTCTACCACTTCTCAGGAGCCCTAATACAGCCACACAGCAAGAACTCAGGCTTCTGTTCCCATCCTCTTTAGGTAGCATCAATTCAGAACCAACTCATAGCTGACCCTCCAGCAGCTTTTCAGAGGCTGTAAAATCACAAAGGAGACTGTTCACCTTTCTCCTATAGAGCAGCTGGTGAATTCAAACTCCATGCCCTTGGGTTGGCAGCACAACTCCTTAGCACTAGGCCATACCAGCTCCGTTCCCATGCCTTATACGCCTCTCAAACCTTTTTAAAGGTCAACCAGCTCAGTTCCTTTCCTTTTGTTTTTAGGTGCCATCGAGTCAAGTATGATTCAGAGACCCTATGAAAAACTGATCTAAACCCTGTCCTAACCTGTGCCATCCTCATATCTCAACATTTGAATCCACTGCTGCAGTCGCTGTGTCAATCCATTTCGATTGTCTTCCTTTCATCCTCCACCTTTCCAATCACAATGTCCCTCCCTTTCTAAGAAGCAGCTGATGGATTTTTTTTATTATTATTATTATTTTGTGTGTGTGTGTGCGTGTACCGTCAAATCAGATCTGACTGGTACAGGAGGAGATTGTCCCTCCTTCCCCGGCAGAGCATCTGGTGGGTTTGAACCGTGTGCCTCTGGGATTGTAGTTGCAGTTCCTTGCCACCAGCTGATGGATTTGAGACACATGCCTTCAGGTTGAGAGTGCTGCTCTTTACCACTAGGCCACCAGAGCTCCTACTATCTCAAACACCTATCAGTTTTTCTTAAAGTGTCACAACTAATAGAAGCTCCTAATGTTAGGTGCCATCAAGCTGCCAAGACTCACAGTTCACAGTGACTCTATGAACCCTATGATCAGAACTTTACCCAATCTGCCATAATCTCTACCATAACCAAGCCCTTTGTAGTACTCACTGTATTAATTAGACCATCTCCTTGAGGGTTTTCTCCAATAGCAAATCTCAATTTAAGCCATTTCCTGTCCTTTACAGAAAGAATGGCTATTTTTACTCCTGTAGTAACAATGAAGACTGTCAGTTATCCTTAACTTCAGCTCATCTAGGCCTTAAAAGAAAAGTTAAGCAAACAATCCTCAAGCTTCTTTCACCTTTCTTTAGAGAAGCCTTTTCTAAATCATCCACCCTGCAGGTAAGGCTGAGGAAGAAGTAATCACAAAGAAGGAAAGGAATTAAGTCAAGGTTACTCACAGCAAGGCCAGTGGCAGTGACTGCCAAGAGCAAGCCAAGCAAGAAACAACAGATACATCTCTTTCGTGGATATCTGCGTCCGATAGATGACCTGTGGGGAGGCAAACAGGAATGGATGCTTGTGATATTCCTATACCTTTTGTTCCACATATTACAAGATTATTAACTCCATGATGCCATTCTCATCACTTACACTTTCCTGCAGTGAGGGCAACGTGCCAAAGTTCGGTCTGTGAACTCTGTCCACTATGAAGAAGAAAAAAGAGTTGATTAATGGTAGAAGCAGGGTAATCCTCAGTGAGAACTCTGAGAGATGGGGAGAGGGTGGGAATCACATCTTTTCATGATTCTATTATCTAAATAAAATTATTAATTTTTCCTCTGGGTTCCCCAACATCCCTCCTTACCAGAAAAGTATTCTTGCAATGTCCACAGATAACTCTGACACCCAGAGGTTGTGGTTCTGGACTGAGAGGCCCTGGATGCACAGGCCCCAGGTTGATGATTCTTTTGCTATGGAGAAGGAAAAAAACCCCTACTTTATCTTTAAAACATTGTATCCCCACACACTGTCCTTCCTTCACACACTTGCCTAGTCTCTTCCTCCCTTATCAAATTTCTTCTACTTCTCTGTACATTAAAGGGGCTTTACCCCTCATCACTACCACAGACAATCCTTCAAAAAATATTGCTTAGGAGGGAAAGGGGGTGGGGGGGGAATACTGCTTAAATTTCTTGTCTCAATTCTCCTTTTGCTTTCTGGATAATTCACCAAGTCCCTAAGGATCTCCAGTCTCCTAAAGAGCAAAAGTCCCTTCCCATTAAAAAAAAAAAAACTTCCCCCCCCTCCCCAAAATAAAAAGCATGCTATCCACACTCTGACATTCTCTATAAACATGCATCCTTCTTTGGTGCTCTATGGTTTTCCTGACTTCACATTTCCTGACTTCACATTTCCCTTCACATTGTACCTCTTACCAATAGGGCCTAGGACAAGCGATTCGCTGAGAAGTCACTTTGCAGATAAGGAGACAGTTACATGGACATCGAACGTATTTTTTCCCTGGGGGTGCATTCTTGATAGGCTAGAAAACAGTGGGGACGTTAAGAAACAAACAAATAAACAAACCTCTAATTCCAATCCTTCCCAATTTCCTCCCGAAATATCATCCTGGGAGAGATCAAGTCTTTTTGATAAAAAGAAAAAAAGTGAAATAAAGGTCTATCATGAGATATGCAATGGAGACGTAGATCTGGTATTCCCGCTAAGTATGAAAGTGAGAAAGGGAAAAGTAACTTCTAAGGGAAATTGTTGAACTGAAACGGGTTTCATGAAGAACCTAAAAAGTCAGGATTTAAGATCAAAGGATCACAAAGATCAAGAAGAACCTAAAAAGTCAGGATTTAAGATCAAAGGATCACAAAGATCAAGGAAGAGGGCCCACTTTAAAAATATGCAGAACTCACAGTGGCTTCGTTGCATACGCCACATTTGACTACATGCTGATGCATCTTGCCTTCCACGTTGATGAGAGACTGGCAGACTCGGCAAGTGATCATGGGGGCACTCCCACTATCAGGACTGGCCAGGGGTGAGTAGGGAGGTGGGTCCTCCCCAGGCAATACGGCTGGATGTCCCTCTTGGAATGGGGTAAATGCTTAAGAGGAAGCAGATAAAAACGAGTCAAATCATTTGCAAACACCCCACGCCCTCCATGGGACCAAGGAAATCCTTCTGGTCCTCAATCATTCTGACCAAGGTAGCGCACTTTTCATGTTCTGGGCTTTCCTCTAGCTTCTGAGCTCCCCTCTGCTTTCTGGGCTCAGCTGGCGATTGCGGAGAGAGAGAAGTCCCACCCCAACACAGGTGCAGCTGCCACGCACCTGACACTGGGTCCCGCCTCCGCTCTCGGCCCCGCCCCCTACCCGCCTATCTGAGCACTCTCGGGAACACCTCGAACCCGCCCGAGCTTACCCTGGGGCGGGGCATGTTTACCGGCTCCGTACGGTGGTGCGGAGGGGGTCAGGCCTCCCCCAGGCCCAGCCCCACTCCCGCCTGGCCCGACTAAACCATTGCCACCGGCGCCCCCGTCGATGGGCTCGGAGAGCAAAGGGGAACGCTCTCCATCTGCCGCCATGACCACCACCAACGCCTCCTGCTCCGGGCAGGGATGGAACCACTGCTGTCACCGCAGCCACCGCCACTGCCGCCGCCGCTACCGGGTCCCCAAGGCGCCTGCGCGCCGCGAGCCCAGCTCAACCCGCAACCAGTGGTCTACCCCGCCCCATTCCCTCCCGCAGCACGTGATAGGCTGCCCCGCCCCTGCCATGCTATTATTAGTGGGGATAAACCAATTCCCAGTCCTGTAAAAGCAGTTCTTTTTTCCCATTGGAGAGAGACGCTTTAACGTCAACTGTCACATGACCTGCCGGATGCCACTGGGCTGGCAAAAAATGCACGTGACGAGAAGTTCTGCAAGCCATTGGAAGCATGGACCATCGCGCTACCTCCAGACCAGCGGGTGGGGTTAGGTTGCTACAGCTTAAAGTCACGTGTTTCAGAAAACTGCGTGGACTCCCCTCTCGGCCTGAGCTAGATCGTACGCTGCTCCTCATTGGTCCAAAGCAGCCACTGAAAGCCTTCTCTCGCTTGCGGTTATTACTGGCCCGTTATTGGCTTGTGGCTGCCTTTCTTTGCTCCTGTAACCCTTTTTTGCTCAACTTTATTGGCCCAAATTTAGCGCCAGAACTGCGGGGCGTGGCTTAAGTAACTCAAGGGGCGGGCAATAAAACTGCGGGATGTTTCACTCGTTTGGAGTGCAGGACTTCTAAGCAGCTAGGTGAGGAACCCTAGGACACAAGTGGCCTCTCTACTCAAATAATCGGCCTTTTAAAAATCAGTGTAAACACATACCAGGAGGAAGGGTATTTAAATATTAACCACTTCCAGCTTCTTTCTGGGATAAGTCTGGAACGAGATAGCATTTATGGGACGCATTCTGCAAACACCACTGCCCCAAAATTCAGTTGTACTAATATTATTTTTTTGTTTTTCGAAATCTTTCTTCACCAGGGAACTCTGGTGTCCTAGTGATAAGAAGCTGCACTGGAATCCCGAAGACATACGATTCTAATCCGCTCCTACAAAGAAAGATGGGCAATTTCTTAAAATTATCTGCCTAAGAAAACCCGCTGGAGTCAGCAATGGGTCGATTCTGACTCAATGGTACACAACATGATCTCCACAGCCAGGGGGCTCTGGAAGCCTGGTAAACCGCGCTGTTAAATCCAAAGGCGTGCAGTAGGAATCCACCAGCTGTTTTGTGGGAGAAAAGTGAACTACAGTCTCCCTTGTGATTTACAGCATCTGAAAACGAACCAGAATACAATTAAGAGTGAATTCTGATGGGAGAGAGAACCCTATTAGGGAATTGGTCAAGGTTTTCCCATCCATATAGACATAGACAGGAGTACTCTGCATCTGCTCCAAGACAAATAACCTGTTTGTTATTTTGGCAGTCCATGGGATTTTTAAATACTCTTCTCCAACACCACAGCTCAAAGGCATTAATTTTCCCCCACCATCCTTATTCATTGTCTAGCTCTCAGCAGTAGAGCAAGTGATTGAAAAGACTATGGTCTGGATCAGGTATATTTTAGTCCTCAAAGTGACAACAATGCTCCTCAATAATTTGGAGGGACCCCCTGACTGCACACTTTCCGAATGGAAACATCTTTTAATCTCCTGACTGCTAGTACCAAGTATATTGATTGTGTATCCAAATATGGTGAAGTCATTCACAGTTTGTTGCCTATCAGTCCAGTGGTGAAAATTTGTGTATTCTTGACTTTGAAATGCAATCCATATAGAAGGCTGCAGAATTTGAACTTCTGCAACAAGTGTTTTAAGTCTTTTTTACTTTCAGCTACAAAGCTGTGTCATCTGCATACTGAAGGTTATTGATAAGTCTTCCTCAAATCCTGATCCCACGTTCTTCTTCACAGAGTCCAACTTCTCAAATAATTTGCTTAGCATACAGATTGAGTAGGGATGGAGAAAGGATACAACCCTGATGTATACCTTTCTTAGTTTTAAACTATGTAGTGTTCTCTTGCTCTGTTCACCCAACAGCTTCTTTGTCTAGGTATAGGTTTTGCATGAGCACAGTTGCATATTCTGGATTCCCATTCTGTTGCCAACTTGAATTGTAACCTGTTAACTCTCTGAATAAACCTATTTATTTATTTACTCATCATGTGCTGTCAAATCAGATCCAACTGGTACAGGAGGAGATTGCCCCTCCTTCTCCAGTGGAGCATCTGGTGGATTTGAACCATAAATTCTATGTTGTTGTTGTTGCTGTTACGTGCTGTCGAGTCGCTTGTGACTCATAGTGACCCTATGCACAACAGCCCTAAACTGCTCTGTCCTGTGCCAATCGCACTGTCTCTGACACTCCCATCCCAAAAACCCCAGTCACCAAACCAATCCACCTCACAGAGGGCCTTCCCCTCCTGTGCTGTCCCTCCACCCACCCAAGCATGATGTCCTTCTCCAAGGACCTGTCTCTCCTTACAACATGTCCAAAGTATGTTAGATGGAGCCTCAGAATCCTTGCCTCCAAAGAGCCACCCGGTCTAACCCTTTCCAGGATGACTCTGTTTGTTTTCCTAGCAGTCCATGGTACCCTCAATACTCTTCTCCAGCACCGCAGCTCAAAGGCATCAATTCTCCTGTCCTCCTTGGTCATTGTCCAACTCTCTGACGCATAACAAGTGATTGCGAAGACCATGGCCTGTATCAGACACACCTTACTCTCCGGAGAGACACCATTTGCTCTTCGGTACTTTGGAGAGGTCCCTAACATCAGACTTTCCCATGGCAATGCGCCTTTTAATTTCCTGGCTACTGGTGCCAAGAGTGTTGACTGTGGAGCCAAGCAAACTAAAGCTATGAATAATCTCAATCTCTTCACCATCCATCCTGATGCTTCCAATTAATTGGCCCAGTGGTGAGAATCTTTGTCTTCTTGACATTGAGCCTCAATCCGTATTGGAGGCTACAGTCCTTGACCCTCTGCAGCAGGTGCTTCAGGTCCTCCTCAGTTTCAGCAAGCAGGGTTGTGTCATCCGCATAACACAGATTGTTGATAAATCGTCCACCAATCTTGACCCCACATTTCTCCTCATAGAGCCCAGCCTCCCGGATAATCTGTTCTGCATATAGGTTGAAAAGGTATGGAGATAGGATGCATCCCTGGCATACGCCCTTCCCAATTTTGAACCATGCAGTGTTCCCTTGCTCTGTTCTGACGACTGCCTCCTGGTCCAAGTATAGGTTTCGCATTAGAACGATCAAGTGTTCTGGGATTCCCATTCTTCTCAGAGTCAGCCACAGTTTGTTATGATCCACACAGTCAAATGCCTTTGCTTAGTCAATGAAACACAGATTGACATTCCTCTGTTATTCTCTGCTTTCAGCTAAGATCTATCTAACATCAGCTACAATATCTCTAGTACCATGACCCCTTCTAAACCCAGTCTGGACTTCTGGCAGTTCTCTGCTGATGTGCTGTTCCAGTCGTTTTTGGATAATCTTCAGTAGAATCTTGCTTGCATGTGAAATCAATGAGATTGTTCTATAGTTTCCACACTCTGTTGAGTCACCTTTCTTTGGAATGGGAACAAATATAGATTAGTATACCAATACTGTAGGTCCAGAATGTTGTTGTTATGTGCCATTTGAGTCGCCTACAACTCATAGCGACTCTATGTACAACAGCCCTAAACCCTGCTCTGTCCTGACAATCTCACTCTTGTCTCTGACACACCCACCCCGATTACCCCAGTCACAGAATCAATCCACCTCTGGTCTTCCCCTCTTGTGTTGTCCCTCCGCCTTCCCAAGCATGGGGTCCTCTCCAAGGATTGGTCACTCCTTGCAACATGTCCAAAGTATGTCAGATGAAGCCTCAGAATCCTTTCCTCCTAGATGCAGCTTGGCATAACCCTCTCCAGGATGAACCTGTTTGTTTTCTTACCAGTCCATGGTACATTCAATACTCTTCTCCAGCACCACAGCTCAAAGGCATTAATTCTCCTTCTATCTTCCCTAGTCATTGTCCAGATCTCTGATGCATAGCAAATGATTGCAAAAACCATGGTATTTATCAGGTGCACCTTAGTCTCCAGAGTGACACCATTGCTCTTCAGTACTTTGGAGAGGTCCCTAACAGCAGACTTTCCCATGGCAATACATCTCTTAATTTCCTGACTGCTGATGCCAAGAGTGTTGACTGTGGAGCCAGTTGTCAGTGTAGAAAAGTAGAGGTGGCATAGGGACTGCCCCATCTAATCTCTATTAACTTGACAAAGGGGAACAGTACCCTATACCAATATATACAATACAGAATCCGTTTCTGCATGGTTAGATCTGGCTTTCATGCTCCTGTACCTACTCATTCCAAAACCAGTACTGCTGGACTCCTGGGTCAGAAATCTATAGCAAAGGCCACACAAATCTCACAAAACTGTAATCAAGATTATGGGCTTTATTAAGGAAGGTAACAGATAACAATTCAGGTTGGCAACAGGATACAATTCCTGTCAGAATAACTCCTCAACTGTGCTCACATGTTCTTTGACCTACAGCCTCACATCTTAGGTCAGTGTTACAAAGTTCCCTATTTCCCCTCAAACTTCCAGTAAGTTTGGGTAAAGGCCTCCTGCTTCCATGATGCAGCAGTACCAAATCAGTTCTGCTGATGCTGGTCTCTGGTTCTCTGCTCATGCTGATGTTACTTTCCTGGAGGTCCCAGTCTGAACTGGCTGAGTATTCTCTGGCCCTGAAGGATGTGGGCTGTATTCTTTGCTTCTTCTTAGTGAGTTCCCCTCTTCTGCTGCTAAACCTGCTCAATATAAACTTAGTAGGATGGGGAAAACTTGACCAATTCCCTAATGATTAGTTTATACATACCCTATTTCAAGTTTACCCCCAATCACATGGTGCAAGTCAAAGCAGATGGCTAAGAAAGCCATTTTGAACTATAAACGTATGATATCACAGGCAGAGAAATGCAGAAAATAATAATAGAACCTAATTATATCATCATACAGTAAAGTTCTTAATAGATATATTCATTTTACTTAAAAAACAACTATGTGGGGGACAAGGACAGCAGAATATTCTTTTATAGATTTGGAAACGTAGGTCCCATAAGCTAGGGCTGGTTAAGCTAAGCAAGAGATTAAGAAAGTTCAGGTCTTATGACTTATGGCTTAGTGATTTTATACCCACATCATCTGCTCAGCAGACTGAAATGGGTAGAAGAACAGGGGTAGAGTGCAAGATGTTGGAGATAAAGCCTTACTTGTGCTCAATGGTTATTATATGTATTGACTTACATTTCCATTATGAGGTAAATTTGCTTCAGTCCCAGGTAGGATGGCTATTCTTCTGGGGCACTCCAGTGTGACTTGCTGTGGTTGTTTGTTATTGCTGGCATTCATTCTGATTAGCTAGAGCCCATACTTTATGTACAAGTAAATACTTTCCATATTACCCTGGAAAAGATCGATATTTGTTCCTATTCCAAAGAAAGGGACCCAACAGAGTGCGAAAATTATCAAACAATATCACTAATATCACATGCAAACAAGATTTTGCTGAAAATTACCCGAAAACATTTGGAACAATATGTCAACAGAGAACTGCCAGATGTGCAGGCTGGATTTAGAAGAGGTAGTGGTACTAGGGATATTATAGCTAATGTTAGATGGATCTTGGAAGAAAGAAGAGAATACCAGAGGAATGTGTATTGTGCTTCATT
>NW_006399776.1:19513424-19550488 GCF_000299155.1 Elephantulus edwardii
ACATACTTTGGGCATGTTGCAAGGAGGGACTGGTCCTTGGAGAGGGACATCATGTTTGGGAGAGTGGAGGGACAGTGCAGGAGAAGAAGACCTTCAATCAGATGGATCGATTCTGTAACTGCAGTGGTGGGAATGAGTGTGTTTGAGATGGCGAGGTTGGGACAGGATAGAACGGCAATTAGGGCTCTTGTACATTGGGTCGCTATGAGTCTCAAGCGACTCGGCGGCACATATCTACAACAATAACTAGGTATATTTTCATTTTTTGTTAACAGCACTTAACTTACTGTTATTTTGTGGTTTGAAATTCTTTAAATTTTATTTATATTGATGTTGAGAATGTACACAGCAAACAGACGCTAACTTGGTGTTCCTCCCATTCAGTTCAGTGTGTTAGTGACATCCTCTGAGCTGTGCATCGATTCTCATTCTCCCTGAATATAAACTCAGCCCCCTCTAAGCCTCCCAACTAATTTTTTAAGTTGCCATTGTCATTTTGATCCCACATAGATAGGCCTTAAATGAACATAGAACTCACAACCAGGAGAAGATACAATAGAAGAATGGAACCTGCTAAGAATCAAATCTCTATGCACATCCAAAAACTTCTCTAACAGGATAAAAAGGGAAGTCACAGACTGGGAAAAAGTATTTGGTAACGACATATCAGATAAGGGACTTAGATCCAGAATTTATAAAATACTTGAGCACCACAACAAGCAAAAGGTAAATAATCCAATTGAAAAATGGGCACAGGATATGAACAGACACTTCACCAAAGAAGACATTCAGATGGCCAACAAGCACATGAAGAAATGTTCAAAATCCCTAGCTCTAAGAGAGATGCAAATCAAAACAACTATGAGATATCATCTCACCCCAGTCAGAATAGCAAAATTTAACAGAACAGCAAGCAACAAATGCTGGCGAGGTTGTGGAGAAACTGGAACCCTTATATCACTGTTGGTGGGAGTGTAAAATGGTGCAACCACTGTGGAAGGCAGTATGGCGCTTTCTCAAAAAGTTGCAAATAGAGATACCATCTGACCCAGGAATTCCACTTCTGGGAATATATCCCAAAGAGACCATAACTGACATCCAAGCAGATTTATGCACACCCATGTTTATCGCAGCTTTGTTCACAATAGCAAGGAGTTGGAAACAACCTAAGTGTCCATCAACAAATGAATGAATAGAGAAGCTGTGGTATATTCACACAAAGGAATACTATGCTGCATTGAAAAACAAGGAACTCAGGGGAGCTCTGGTGGCCTAGTGGCAAGAAGCTGTACTGTAATCCCAGAGGTACACGGTTCAAATCCACCAGATGCTCTGCCGGAGAAAGAGGGACAATTTCCTCCTGTACCAGTCAGATCTAATTTGATGGTACTGCACAAAAAATAATAATAAAAAAAATTTAAAAAAGAAAAGAAAAGAAAAACAAGGAACTCATGCAATATTATTCAAAATGGGTGACCCTGGGGGACACTATGCTGAGTGAAGTATCTCAGTCCCAAAAGGACAAATACTGCATGGTACCAATGTTGTAAAACAGGACTGACCTCAGGGTTGGGGGGAGACTGAGAAAGATAGGTTTAATAATGTATACTGCATTGAAACAGATGAGGGAGAAAACTGTTTAAGAGGGATATGTGATTAGGTATTTTTGTCATGTAGGGAGTCCAGAGCGAAGACTGCATAGTGGAGTGGACCTGGGGGAGGGTTCGTAAAACAATGAAAAAATTTTTCTTTTGTTTTTCCAGGAGGGTAGTGTACTAGGGGAGAGGGTAGGGAAGGGAGAAAAGTGCAACAATGAATGAATGGAACTCCAAAGTCTGTAAATTTTCATTTTCATTAATAATGAATTTTTTAAAAAGAATATAGCACTCAAGGTCTCTCAGTGGCACAATTGGTTTCTGGTTGGGGTACTAGGTATCTTAATTATTGACTTCTTGTTATGTGCTGTTGAGTAGACTATGACTTATTATAATCCTATGAAAAATAGCTCTGAACCTTGCCCTATCCTGAGCCAATCTCACTGTCTCTGACACACCTGCCCCCATTGCCACATTCATTGTGTCAATCCCTCTTATCCAGGGTCTTCTCCTGTGCTGTCCCTCCATTCTTCCTAGGATAATGTCCTTCTCCAATGACTGATCCCTGGTGGCACAATCCTTGCCTCCAATGAGATGAGGTCTTCCCTCCAGAAAAAAATATAGATGCTTAATTTTTTTTTTCTTTAAACTATCTGACCAGTAGCTAGTATGCTGTGTGGAAGGCAGAGAATGGAGTTGTTGTTGCTGTTGTTGTTATGTGCCGTAGAGTCGCTTGTACCTCATAGTGACCCTATGTACAACAGCGCTAAACTCTGTTCTGTCTTGTGCCAATCGCACTGTCTCCAATACACCCATTCCAATTACCCCAGTCACTGAATCACTCCACCTCATAGAGGACCTTCCTCTCCTGCGCTGTCCCCCCACCCTCCCAAGCATGATGGCCCTCTCCAAGGACCGGTCCCTCCTTATAACATGTCCAAAATATGTCAGACGAAGCCTCAAAATCCTCGAACCTCTTTGTTTTCTTATCAGTCCATGGTACATTCAATACTCTTCTCCAGCACTACAGCTCAAATTCTCCTTCTAGCCTCCTTAGTCACTGTCCAACTCTCTGATGCATAACAAGTGATTGCAAAGACCATGGCCTCTATCAGACGCACCTGAGTCTCCAGAGTGACGCCATTGCTCTTCAGTACCCTGGAGAGGTCCCTAACAGCAGACTTTCCCATGGCAATACGTCTTCTAATTTCCTGGCTACTGATGCCAGGAGTGTTGACTGTGGAGCCAAGCAAACGAAAACTGTGAACAATCTCAATCTCTTCACCATCCATCCTGATGCTGCCAATTGGTCCAGTGGTGAGAATCTTTGTCTTCTTGATATTGAGCCTCAATCCATATTGAAGGCTGCAGTCCTTGACCCTCTGCAGCAAGTGCTTCTTCAGGTCCTCCTCAGTTTCAGCAAGCAGGGTTATGTCATCTGCATAATGCAGATTGTTGATAGATCTTCCACCAATCCTGTTGCCATATTTCTCCTCATAGAGCCCAGCCTCCCGGATAATCTGTTCTGCATGCAGGTTGAAAACGTATGGAGACACGACACATCCCTGGTGTATGCCCTTCCCAATTTTGAACCATGGAGTGTTTCCTTACTCTGTTCTAATGACTGCCTCTTAGTCCAACTGTAGGTTTCACATTAGCATGATCAAGTGTTCTGGGATTCCCATTCTTCTCAGAGTCAGCCACAGTTTATTTTTATCAACACAGTCAAATGTCTTTGCATAGTCATTGAAACAGAGATAGACATTCCTCTGGTATTCCCTTCTTTTGGTCAACATCCATCTGACATTAGCTACAATGTCCCTAGTACCACGGTCCCTTCTAAACCCAGTCTGGGCTTCTGGCAGTTCTCTGCTGATGTGCTCTTCCAGTTGTTTTTGGATGATCTTCAGTAGAATTTTGCTTGCATGTGAAATCAATGATATTGTTCTATAGTTTCCACACTCTGTTGTGTCACCCTTCTTTGAAATGGAAACAAATAGAGATCTCTTCCAGTCAGTTGGCCAAATGGTTGTTCTCCAGATTTCTTGGCACAACTTGGTGAGCACATCCAGGACAGCATCTGTAAGCTGAAGTATGTCAATTGGTATACCATCTACTCCTGGGGCCTTATTTTTTGCAATTTCCTTCAAAGCAGCCTGAACTTCTTCCTTCATCACCATAGGCTCTTGCTCATATGCTGCTTCATTAAATTCTTCTGTTTTTGCCAATTCCTTTTGATGCAGTGACTCAGAATATTCTTTCCATCTTCTTTTAATACTTCCTGGATAATTTAATATTCTGCCTAAGGCATCCTTGATTATAGCAACTTGAGGTTTGAATTTGTTCTTCAGTTCCTTCAGCTTAAGAAATGCTGAGCGAGTTCGGCCCTTTTGATTTTCTGACTCCAGATCCTTGCACATTTCATTCTAATATTTTACTTTGTCATCCCTTGCTGCCTTTTGAAATCTTCTGTCCAGCTCTTTAGTATCTTGAATTCTTACTTTTGCTTCGGCTTCTCCGCACTCCAGTGCAATATTCAGAGTTTCTTCTGACATTCATTTTCTTCTTTTCTTCCTCCTCTGTCTTTGTAATGACCATTTGCACTCGTCCTGGATGATGCCCTTGATATCCTCCCACAATTCATCTGGTCTTCACTCATTAGTGTTCAAGGCCACAAACCTGTTCCTGAGATGGTTCTGAAATTCAGGTGGGATAGACTCAAAGTCATATTTTGGTTCCTATGGATTTGGTTTAATTTTCCTCAGCTTCAGCTTGAACTTGCATATGAGTAGTTGATGGTCTGTTCCACAATCAGCTCCTGACCTGGTTTGCACAGCTGATATGGAGTTTCTCCAGTGTTTCTTTACACAGATGTAATCGATCTGATTCCTGTGCATACCATCAGGTGAAATCCATGTACATAACCTGCACTTATGTCTCTTAAAAAAACTTATTTGCAATCATTTGCATTGATTGTGCAAAATTCCATCATTATCTCTCCAGCTCCATTTTTGTCACCGAGTCCATGTTTTCCAATTACTGAATCGTCTTCTCTGTTCCCAACTTTTGCATTCCAGTCACCCATTATTATCAATGCATCTTAATTGCATGTTCGATTGATCTCCAACTGTAAAAGTTGGTAGAAATCTTCTATTTCCTCTTCTTTGGCTCTGATTGTTGGTGCAAATATCTGAATGATAGTGGTATTCACTGGACTTCCTTGTATGTGTATGGATATTATCCTGTCACTCACAATATTGTACTTCAAGATGGATGTAGAAATTACTTTTTTAACTATGAAAGCAACCCCATTTTTCCTCTCCTTTTCATCTCTGGAGTAATATATGATCATCTGACTCAAAATGTTCCATGCCAGTCCATCTCATCTCATCATTTCCTAATGTGTCAATATTTATGCGTTCCATTTCTTCCTTAACAATATCTAATTTTCCTACATTCATGGGTCTCACATTCCACGTTCCAATCCCTAGTGTCTGCTTACAACTGTTCCTCTTCCTTTGTATTTCGATACTTGAAACTCCACCTCAGTTGCCCTTTCTGTTATTCTACATGTGTTCTGTTGTACACAGGGTTTTCAGAGGTCTGCTATTTTGCAAGTGGATGGCCAATCCAAAGAATGGAGTAGGTAGCAGAAATGTGTGACTGCTGTGGCCCACAGTGTCCAAGTTTGATTTATCTTTCCTCACATATTCCACTTACCTATTTTGACTTTTCCTTTTTCCAGGGGTGAGACTTTATAAAATTTCTCTCAGTAGAACCGTGAAAAGAACACAGTCCTTTTTACTCCATTTGCAAGGCAATGAGTATTTCTAGTAATGTGCAAAGTAATATAACAAAGATGATTGGGTAATACAGAGTGAGGGGGATTAGGGACTAGATGGGGTATTATGTGGTCTAATTTCAGGGGAATGATTTATATTAATTATACTTAGCTTTTGCTCCCTTGGTGGAGCAATCTGTTTTACATGCCCCTCCTGTGCCCTTTCCTTTGGGGTACACTGTGCCTGGGTGTGATTTCTTGGGGTCAAAGGCATTGATATTGAAACCGTTGGTCCAGCCACTTATCTTTAATATGTTGTTCCTGCCACTGTTGTAAGGCACAGATAGGACTTTCACTGTCATAAAAAAGTAATTTAAAAGTGATTAGTTTATCAAGGAGATGAAGAAAAGAAAAACCAATGAAAATAAATTCCAGTGTCAAGAATTAAAAGAAAAAAAAAGAATTAAAAGAAGTAGAGGATCAAAGATTATTGGAAGTGGAGGCAGGCATTTAAAGAAGATAAAATCTATCTAGAAGTCTAGGAATCATGGTATTTTAATTGAAAGAGTAAAAATAGAATAAACTTCTCACCTGGAAAACTGCTTCTATAAATGTTGACATTGTGAGTTCCTATCTGGGGATATCTCCCAACAGCACATGACAGGGCATAATGAGAGACTTAGAACCTGCCCCTGCTCCTCTTGTTTTTCAGTTTTCTTGCTCTTGGGAGTAGAGAGTGGGTGTGTTATTAAGTAGGTACCTGGTCATAGGAATTCCTCTGAAGCTAGAAGAAAGGGTGATAAGGCAGTAATGAGCTACAATCAAGGTAAGACAAGTGATTATTTAGGTCCTAGGTACAATGATATGTCTGCCTAAAGTACAGAATATATCCCCAGCTTCTTTTATGTGGATATAGATGTAGCACTGACTGTACCAACAGTGTTGTGCAGTAAAGGAATCCATGGGTGGTGAAACAGTTAATATACTCAGTGGTTGTTGTGGATTGAATTGTTTCCCCCTCCAAATTTGTTGTATATCCTTCCATGCTTGTGGTTATAATCCCATTTGGGAATGAGTTGTTTCTGTTATGTTGTTGTTAGATGAGGTCGAGTTGAGTAGGACTCATACTGACTCTATGAACAAGAGATCTGTCCTATCTTTTGCTGTCCTCACAATCTCTAACACCTGGAGTCCAGTGCTTCTGTCACTGTGCTGTGTCAGTCCAGCTGGTTGAGGAGCTATCCCTCCACCTTTCCAAGCATGATGTCCCTCTCTAAGGAACAGCCTCTCTTAACAACATGGGCTCTGGTGGGCTAGTAGCAAGAAGCTGTGCTGGAATTCTGAAGGTACATGGTTTGAAGTCACCAGCTTCCCTACAGGAGAAGTATGGATAATCTCCTTTCATGGCACTAACTTCCTCTAAAAACCTGCTGGAAAAAGCTCCCCAGAGTGTCATGTATGGATCGGTTCCCACTCTACGGAACATGACACACACAACCAACCACATGCCCAAAGTATGTGAGATGAAACTTCATAATCTTTGCCTTAGTGTGAGATATATCTTGATTCAATCTCTTTTGAGAGATTTAGATTAAACAAGCAAACTAAGAAGTAAAGATGAGCAGAAACTGATGTTAAGTCACATAGGGATCCCCAAGGAACTAGGAAATAAGCTGAAGAGAGAAGAACCTTACCCCAAAGCCAACAGAAAGTGCGAGCTTTTCCCTGGAACTGGTATTCTGGATTTAGATTTCTAGCCTCCTGAAAAGGTTCAACAGCAATGTTCCTTGTAGGTAAAAAATGGAAAAGCTTCATCTCTCAAACTTTGTATATGTTGCGAGGAGAAGCTATTCCTTGGAAAGGGACATCATGCTAGGAAAGATGGAGGGTCAGTGAAAAGAGCAAGACCCTAACAGATGAATTGACACAGTGACTGCAGCAACAGGCTGACACAGGATAGGAGAAGGTTCAGATCTGTTGTTCGTAGGGTTGCGATGAGTTGCACTTGACTTAAGAGCAACAATTTGCTATAAGGAAGCTCTGGTAGCCTGGTAGGTAGGAAGTTATGCTGCCAACCCAAAGGCAGGAGGTTCAAATCCACCAGCTGTTCTACAGGACATAGATGAGCCATCTCCTCCCATGTGATTTACAGCCTCAGAACACCCCCTGGAGGCGCAGTTAGCAGTCAGTTCCAACTTCACAGCAATGAGATAAACTCTGAGAAAAGAAATTTGTTTGCTAAAATTATCCACTTGTAGTATTTCTGTTAGAGCAGGGTGCTCTGATGGTGTAGACTTAGAGAGTTGTGCAGCTTAGTTTATCCACCTGTGGCTTCTTGAGAGAGAAATGAACAGTCTCCTCCTGTGCCTTTTTTTTTCAGCCTTGGAAACCAGCTAGTGGTCACTTCGAGTAGATTCCTTCTACTCTGACAAACATGGGGTTGGCTTGAGCTGGAATGGACTTGACAACAATTGGTTCAATGCAATGTTCTGTAGTAATGGAAATGTTTCTGTGTTATGAAAGATAGCAGGTCCCTGGCTGGGTGTGACTGTTGGGCCCTTCAAATATGGCTAGTATGACTGATGATCTGAATTTTTCACTTATATATATATATTTTTAGTTAATTTAATGTTAATTTTAAAAGCCATATGTGGCCAGTGGCTACACTTTGAGACAGTGCAAAGGTAAGGATTAGTGTATTAGTGTTGATAGACTAGATATACTTGCAGTTTTTCTTCATATTATGTTTATGGCCATTATGACTATTATGTTGATACATGGGCCTAAAAAAAGATACAGAAAAAGAGAGAGTGGAGTAATAATAATAGCTAATATTTTGTGTGTGCTTACTATAATCTAAGTACTTATCAAAACTTCACAACAATCATAGATACTATTTCTATTACCACTTTACAAATTCTAAAACTGGTAAGGAGTGGAGCTGGAATTCATACACAGATGGTTTGGTTACAGAACCCGCTCATTTATACTACATAGATTCAGAAAGAGGTGGTGGGGAGTGTCCGGGGTCACAAACTGTTCCAAGGTGCCTGAGGAGCCGCAGTGCAGGGAATTATCTGTGGCTTCTTCTAGTTGTTATCTTCGTAACTCCTATCACATGGCTAGATAGGACTATGCAATATAAGGTATTTATGGCCCACCAAGGGGATTGGATAGTTTGCTTGTCATGTAAATGACACCTTTCAGTGAGACCATGCAGAATGTTAATGTGAGAATTGGTCAGTTTTACCATCTCACCAGACTAAATTTGAGCTATGTTGTTATCAGGCGCCCTCAAGACAACTCTGACTCATAGTGACCCAGTGAACAACAGATTTGAACCTATCCTATCCTGTGTCAAGCCCATGATCTCTGTCATGCTTTAGATTATTTTTAGAGTTACTGCGTCAATCTGTCTTGTTGAGGGTCTTTCTCTGTTTCGATGACCCTCCTCCTGTCCCAGAATGATGTCTTTTTCCAAGGATTGGTCTCTCTTGACAATGTGTCAAAAGTGTGAGACAAAATTTCACCATCTTTGCCTCTAAGGGGCATCCTACTTGTATTCCCTCCAAGCCAAAGTTGGTTATTCTTTTGGCAGTCCATGGAATTCAGTATCTTCTTCACTACCACACTTCTAAGGCATAAATCTTTCTATCATCTTTATTCATTGTCCAACTTTCAGATGCATGTTATTGTGATAGGTGCCATTGAGTTGAATACGACTCATAGTGACCCTATAAACAACAGATCTGAACCTTGTCCTCTACTGCACTGTCCTCAAAATCTTTAAAACACTTAAGCTCATTGCTGCAACCACTGTGTCAATCCACCACGTTGAGGGTCTTCCTCTCTTTGCTGTCCCTCATCTTTCCAAGCATGATCATCCCTCTCCAAGGAATAACCTCTCTGAGCAACAGGCCCAAAGTAATCTTTGCCTACAAGGAGCACTCTGGCTGTACCTTCTCCAGGATATATTTGTTCTTTTGGCAGACCATGGGATATTCAGTATTCTTTTCTAAAACTACAGTTCAAAGGTATCACTTCTCCTTCTGTCATCCTTGTTCATTGTCCAGTTCTCAGATGCATAGCAAGTGACTGAAAAGACCATGGCCTGAATTAGGGGCATCTAAGTCCACAAACTAACAGCATTGTTCCTCAAAAATTTGGAGAGATTTCTGACTATAGATTTTCTCAGTCCAATATGTCTTCTGATCGCCTGATTGTTGGTACCAAGTGCATTGATTGTGTTTCCAAGTAAAATGAAGTTGTTGACAGTTTTGGTCTTTTCTCCATCAATCATGATGTTGCTTTTGGTACAGTGGTAAGGATTTTTGTTTTCTTGATCTTAAGATGCAATCCATATTGAAGGCTGCAGTGTTTAACTTTCTGTAGCAAATACTTCAAGTCCTCCTTGCTTTCAGCAAGCAAGGTTGTGTCATCTGCATCCCATATTCTTCTTCCTGGAGTCTAGCTTCTTGAATAGTTTGGTCAGCATAGAGATTAAATAGGTATGGAGAAAGGGTATAATCCTGACACATACCTTTTCTTGTTTTAAGCCATGCTGTGTTTCTTTGCTCTGTTCACTCAATAGTCTCTTGATTTTTTTTTCAATTTTTTTTTAAATTTTTTTATTTTTATTTTGTGTGCGTGTACCGTCAAATCAGATCTGACTGGTACAGGAGGATATTGCACCTCCTTCTCCGGCAGAGCATCTGGTGGATTCGAACCGTGTTCCTCTGGGAGTGCAGTGCAGCTTCTTGCCACTAGGCCACCAGAGCTCCCCAGTCTCTTGATTTAGGTCTAGGTTTTATATGAGCACAATCAAGTTTTCTGGGATTCCCATTCTTCTCGTGTTAACCATAATTTGTTGTGATCCATGCAGTTAAATGCCTTTGCATGGTCAATAAAACACAAATAGATTAAAGATGATGCATAAGAAGCAATTAAGAAGTTTATGGCTTGGATCAGGCACATCTTTGTCTTTAAACTGCTATTGTTGCTCTTTAGCCCCTTGCAGAGATCCTTGACAGCAGTTTTTCCCAATGCAACACATCTTAGGATTCCTTGACTGAAGTCATCATGGGTGTTGGTTGTGGATTCAAATAACATGAAATCATTGACAAATCTTCAATCTTTTCTCCATCTTTCATGATGTTGCTTATTGGTCTAGTGGTGAAGATTTTCATTTTCTTAGTGCTGGGATGTAACATATTTGTACCCATTGTACTAGAGATTAAAAGACTATTAAAAATAATGAAAGAGTAAAATACATCCTTTGGACCTGATACTTGCACTGATGGGAGATGCAGAGTTGTATTGTAAGACATGATGTGAGATGAGACTGTGTTGTCAGTAGAGGTGGCAGAAAGAAGACTGACATGAGATAGAGCTGTGGATTCCTAGCTGATGGGGCGAGAAATCTAAGTGACTAATCTTAGGAGAACAAATGCCATAAGTAATTTGTTGAGGAGCTAAGTAGTGGTCCTGAGCACATTAAACGGTAGAGCTAGGGAACTCTGGTGGCCTAGTGGCAAGAAGCTGCACTGTATCCCAGAGGTAGGTGGTTCAAATCCACCAGATGCTCTGTGGAGGAGGGGCAATCTCCTCCTGTGCCAGTCAGATCTGATTTGATGGTACACACACGCACATGCATACTTAAAAAAAAAGGACAGAGTTGAAAGAGTTTGTGATACTTGCCAGAGCAGGGAAAGAGATCAGGGTAAGAGGGAGAGGTCTGCCTTTTGGCAAGGTTCAGATTCTGAGTCAACTTTGGTTCTGAATCATAATCTGTTACTTCTTTGAAAAAGCCGTTATTATTAATATTTTCTGTGAGTTCTGTGTGGCCGTTTCAATGAAGCCTTCTAGAGAAGTAGTGAGTGCTGTGAGAGGTACAACTGGCTAGGGGCTGCCACGTCTTAGTCATTAAACTTGTTCTTTAGGGCTTTAAGGAGGAATCAATAGCACAACTAATTAATATCTGGCTATCAATGTTTAGTGTATTGATTCTATTTTTAAGATTATCTCTAAATATAGGTAAGATGTACTCAAAGTTATATTTTGGCTCTCATAAACTTGTTCTCTCTTTAGCTTCAAGCTGAAACTGCTTTTGAATACCATCAAGTTGGAGCCAGGCCACAGCGGGTTTTCAGAGGCATGAAATCACATGGGAAAAGATTGCTCATTTTTTTCCTATGGAGCAGTTGGTGGCTTTTAACCGTGTACCTTTGCATTGACAGTGCAATCTCTTAACAATAAGCCACCAGAGTTCTCTCAGCTTGAAACTAGATATGAGCAATTAATGGTCTATTCCAAGTCAGTATCTGGTCTTGTTCTGACAGAAAATATTGTCTCCATTGTTTTTCAACAGATGTAGTAAAATTGAATCCTGTGCATTAACGTTGCCAAGTCCACATACATAGTTGCTGTTTGTGTTCTTTTTTTTTTTTAAAGTATTTTAAGTCAGTCAGTATAAAATAAATATGTTGACTTTTGCTTTATTGACTATTATAAAGGCCTTTGACTATGTGGACCATAGCAAATCAGGGATAACACTGATTATTGTTAGGAGCCATTGAGTTGAGTACAACTTGTAGTGACCATGTTGAAACCTGTCCTATCCTGTGCCATCTTCACACTTCCTGACACAAAAGAGCCCATTGCAGCAGTCACCGTGTCAATCCACCTGGTTGAGTGTCTTACTCTCCATCACTGACCCTCCACCCTTCCCAGCATCACGTCCTTCTCCAAGGAATAGCTCCTTCTAGCAACATGCCCAAAGTATATGAGGTAAAGTCTCATCATTCTTGCTTCCAAAAAGCACTCCTGCTGCATCCTTTCAAAGACGTATTTGTTTATTCTTTTGGCCGCCCATGGGATGTTCAGTGTCCTTCTCCAACATGACAGCTCAAAGGCATCAATTCTTTTTCTGTCATCCTTATTCATTGTCCAGCTCTCAGATGCGTAGTAAGTGGTTAGAAAGACCATGGGCTGAATCAGATGCATCTTGCTCCTCAAAGTGACATCATTACTCCTCAGTAATTTGGAGAGGTTCCTAACTGCATATTTTCCCAGTGCAATGTATCTCCTTATTTCCTGACAGCTGGTACTAAGGGTGTTAATTGTGGATCAAAGTAAGATGAAGTTGTTGACAGTTTCATTCTCTTCTCCATCTGTCATTATGTTGCCCATCAGACCAGTGGTAAGAATCTTTTTTTTTCTTGACATTGAGATGCAATCCATACTGAAGGCTGCATTACCAGATCTTCTGCAACAAGTGCTTCAAGTCTTTCTCACTTTTAGCAAGCAATTTTGTGTTGTCTGCATAGTGCAAATTTTGATGAGTCTCCCTCCGACCTTAATGTCACATTCCTTTTCATAGAGTCCAGTTTCCCAGAGAATTTGCTTGGCATAAAAATTGAATAAGTATGGAGAGAGGATACAACTTTGACACACATCCTTCTCAATTTTAAATCATGCTGTTTTCCCTGTTTGCACAACAGCCTCCTGGTGCAGGTATAGCTTTCATATGAGCACAATTAAGTGCTCTGGGACTCCCATTCTTCTCAATGTCAACTACAACTTGTTATGATACACACAGCCAAATTCCTTGCTGCAATCAATAAAGCACAGATAGACAGTCTTCTAGTATTCTTTACTTTCAGTCAGGATCCATCTGACGTGAGAATGGTATCCCTGGTGCTATAGCCTCTTCTAAATCCTGCTTGACCTTCTGGCAGTTTCCTATCTATGTATTATTCGAGCCATCTTTGAATGATCCTCAGCAGTGTTATGCTTGCATGTGATATTACTGATATTGTTTGATAGTTTCCACATTCAGTTAGATCACATTTCTTGGGAATGGGAACAAATATGGACCTCTTCCAATCTGTTGGCCATACAGCTGACCTCCAAATTTCCTGGCATAGACTGGTGAGTGTATCCTAGGCTACATCTTGTTAATTGAAACAAGTCATTTGGTATCACATCAATTCCTGGGGCCTTATTTTTTGCCAATGCCATCAATGCAGCTTCTACTTCTTCCTTCATTGCCATTGGCTCCTGTTCATATGGTACTTCCTGAAATTTTTCAGTCTCAATCATTTCTTTTCGGTACAATAATTCTGTGTATTCCCGCCAGCTTTTTTTAAAAATGTTTTCTGGGCCATTCAAAATCAGATCACAATTGTGTTCATGTGAAACCTATACATAGACTAAGAACCAGCCAGTTGTCTGAAAAGAACCAGAGAACACAGACTGCATTGCTTAAAATCAGATGTGTGTTAATGTTGTACCTTTCTCCATACCTATTCAATTTGTGTGTTGAGCAAATAATTTGAGAAGTTAGTACAGGAAAAAGAATGTGGCATCAGGATTGGAGTAAGACTTTCAACTACTTGAATCATGCAGATGATACAATCTTACATGCTAAAAGTGAAAAGAACTTAAAGTAGTTACTTCAGAATATCACACACCACTGCCTTCAATATTGATGACATCTCAATATCAAGAAAACAAGCATCCTTATCACTTGACCAATAGGCATTATCACAAAAGAGGGAGAAAAGATTGAAGTTGTCAATGTTTTTCATTTTACTTGAATCTATAATCAATACCCATGATAGGAGCAGTAAAGAAATTAAAAGACGTGTTGCACTGGGAAAATCTGCTGTCAAGGATCTTTGCAAGGTACTAAAGAACAAGGACTTAAGTTTAAAGACAAGTGTGCCAGCTACAAACCGTAGTGTTTTCAGTTTCTTCCTATTCATCTGAAACCTGGACAATGAATAAGGATAACAGAAGAACTGATACCTTTAAATTGTGGTGTTGGAGAAGTATTGTGAACTTCCTGTGGATTGCCAAAAGAATATGTCTATTTTAGGGGAAATGCAACCAGGGTGCTTGCTCCATTGAGGCAAGAATAATGAATAGACATTTCATCTCACATACTGTGGACATGTTGTCAGGAAGGACCAGTCCTTGGAAAAAGACATCATTCTGAGAAAGGTCAGAGAAAAGAGGAAAATCTTCAACAAGATGGATTGACACAGTGTCTGTCACAATGATCTCAAGCATGTCAGAGACGGTGAAGGTGGTACAGGATATGTTGTTCACATAGTTTCTCTGAATGATAATTGACTGATGGCACCTAATAACATCAACAAGTACTTTGAGGAGGTAACTTCTCTTGGTTTATTTTCTGGCACTACACCAATATTTTCACTGGCTAGTTATTGTTAGAAATAATCTGTCTCAGTATTCCTAGTCTGTCTCAGTATGGAAGCTTCCCCAAAACCAGTATACTGTAGGTGTCCCTGATGGTATTTGTAGTATTTGTGGTATGCTTCCAGCATCACAATCACACACATACACCCCACCACTGTAAAACAAACTGACAGATGAATATAACATTTAGAGATGCAAAAGCCATGGGGTAAAGGAGCTAGAGATTCAAGTAAGCTGGGTATAGTAGGTTCAGTACAGGAGCTGAGGTAAGTACAGTTTGATGCTAACTGGAGCTTGGGAACGTTTGTATGATAGACACGATAAAGATGTAGTGTGAGGAGACTACTGGGTTGAAGTGGCCATTTTCTTCTTACAGCTGTTGGTGAATCTATTTTAAGAAATTAAAGTCTTTTCTGATTATTCAGAAAGTTGGCTGTTGAACTTGAATTCAGAGTAAAAGATGTTGTATCATTTTAAAAGTTACATTATTACCTTAGCCACCTTGTGGCCTGATGAATTGTCCTTGTCTGTCATATAAGACTAAATTTCTTTCATAATTGGCGGTGCCCCTCAATTTCCCTTTTTTTTCCCAATTTCCCTTTTTTGCAGATATAGTAAACCTGTGAGAGGCAGGACTAAACAAGATTGCCTATTTTTCCAAGTCTTTGAATTCTTCTATCTTTGAAAGCCTGCAGTCTTAACAGTTTCCTTATTGCTCTCTGTCAGAAATTATTTGAATATTCCTTTTCTGACTAGCTTCGTCCTGGCTTTCAAAGGTTTACTGTATAGTGCAGATAATTTTTTTTTTGCTTTGCATATATTTGCTTTAGACAGACTTCATGAAATCAATTGATTAAGTCTTAACCTTTCTTAGATAAAACTCAGGGTAAACTAGACTGGATTTGGGGCATTGAAAAATTCTTCAATAATCACATGTAGCAATTTCCTCAAGCTGTTTTTTAAAATTAGATTGATTTTATCTATCATTTAAAATCATACCTTCAATGTTTCAAATATTCATAATATCACTACTACAGTGAAAGTTTACTTTTAACTTAACTTGTTGCCTTAGCTAAAATTGTTGTGTATCATACAGTTGAAACCGATCCATAGTTGAACCTTTGGCGGTTTTCAGAGGCAGTTAATCCCATCCTTCTCCCGCCTAGCAGCTAGTGGATTTGAACCACTTCCTTTCAGTATTGCAGCGCAGCTTCTTGCCACTAGGCCACCAGTGCTCCCCTAGCTAAAAATTACTGAATGAAAAACAACAACAACAAGGATAATAATAACAACACCCCCCCCCCACCCAGTAACAATAAGATGAACTATTTATTTGGCATTGGCTTGATTCTTTACATATATTGCCCCGCCCCTTATCACTCTTCCAGCCTTATAAATCTTCATTCTTGTTTGTGTCTCTAGCATGAGAGCAGTTTATGTTCACTGTTGGTGCTCAATATTTGTTAAATGAATGAGACAGAAATAGGGTTGGAAAAACAGTGATTTGGACAATTACGGTGGATAAAAACGAAAAATTAGAGCTCGAGAGATTTGGGAAGTGTGGAAGATGCGCACTCCCTGGCACTGTCAGAGGGGGACACTAAAATGACCCCAGTGTCCGCGGCGATGGGCAAGGAGAAAGAAGGGGCCACCAAGGCAGTCGTGTCAACTAGGGTGCAAACAAGTGGTAACACCACCCAATCTCTCCTTCTCCGCTGTCCCCGATTCCAGCACCCCTGTCTTCTACCAGGGAGGGTGCTACGAGTAGCAGGACCCAGGCGGGTGTCACAGCGCCGAGCGGAAGGCCTCCTCCAGGAGGAGGGGCTGCGGGAGCGGGAGGGGTGGGGCCCCGGGCGCAGAGCCCGCGGGTGGGGGTGGGGTTGGTGGGAGAGGTGGGAAAGGAAGAGGCAGCGTGAGCCGAGGGGCTGAATCGCTCTTTGGCCCCTGACCCTACTGAGGGGGAGCGACATCCAGAGTTGCTACCACACTAAGTGACAATGAGCCTAGTGGGGCCACTGAAGGGAGCGGGCTGGTTCTAATACTTAAGTGATCTGATATGAAGTTAAACTTGTGAAAGCGAGAAAGTAAGTGAGTTCTTGCAAAGGCTAGATATTGTGTGGTTCTGTTACAGAAATTTTCACTTCACGAAGTTATAGCAAAAAATCGCGGATTCCATGCCCCTACCCACCCTCCTCCCATCCCTGTCCTTTCTCTATATCTAGAGCCCTGCAATTCTTGACCTTCATACTCTCTTTTCCCTATGTGGTCCTCGATATAGACTCCTGATGTGTTCTCTTGAACCTTGTAACCTTCCAGTTGGCACTGTTGGCGGGGCTGACCTTGCTCTCCTTGTCCAGAAAACACCGGCTCACAACATTTTATTCCAGGGTTGCGCCATCTGAGGTTTTGACATTTTCTTTTCCAATGTCTTAAAATTTATTGTAGACAGAATCCGGAATGGACTTGCAAATAAACGATTCAGGGATTTCCCCCAGCTTCCTTGCTGAACACGTGCGTGCAGCGTTGCAACTCTGGATGCCCCTAGGGGAAAGGGTCCAGAGCGGGGTGGAGACTAGGTTTGCCCCCCAGCCACAGGCGATTGAATATGGGTGTGTCACCATAGAGACGCCTTCCCGCTCCACTACCATTGGTTGGGGATTCCTGGCTACGCATATAAATTAGCCAGAGCACGGTGAATAGTACCCTGTATCCGCCACACCCCGCCACTGCAATTCAGAGGAGTGCAGCTGACTGGATCCGGGGAGGGCAGACTCTTCGCGGCGCTACCATGGAGAACGAGTGAGTTGAGCACCAGGCCCCAGGGAACCCGGAGGCCCCGTGGAGAGGGGAAATGGCTGTTACGGAGACAGGTTCCTGCACTCTTGGCTCCATCGGGACCAAGAGAGGGAGCGAGTGTCTTGGAGATGCCAAGAGGCCTGGCAGGGTGCCCATTGTAAGGGGCAAGGCGGAAGAGCAGCGGGGTGCGGGCAGGGGCGCAAGCTGGGGCGCGCGCGGGAACAGAGCAGAGGTGGCGCCACCGGCGTAGGAAGGCGACAACGTTGGTGCTATCTACTGATAACAGGAACCAGTGTGCGCTCGGTGTTGGGAGAGGGTGTACGTGGAGAGCGAGGCGTACTTCTCGTCCCCGCACTACAGCTCCTCCACACAGGGAGAAAGATCTGCCCACCCCATCCCAGATTCCACTCTGGAGCCTAGGCATAGGGGTGACACACTGTGGGTGCTCAGAAAGGGAGTTTTTCGGCAAGAGGGAAAATTGGCCAGGAGTTCTGGTGGTGGTGTGGTTAAAACACTGATCTCAAGGTGGCGGTTTGAACTAAGCAGATGGGGTATTCGGCTTAGTTAAAGCTTCGGGAATCCTGTAATCCAGGGCGCAGTTGACTTGGTTTAGTACTGGGATTGAGGTTTGCCTTTACTTTTTCCTTCTCCAGCTCATGAGTCATCTGCTAGCTTTTTTTCTTTTTCTGCCTGAGGCGACTGCAATTTGAACTGTTTATCTTTTGGTTAACAGCAAGATAAATCTAGGCATTACGCCACCAAAATCCTTACTAGACCTTAGAAAAGCCCCTCTGTTTTAGTCCTGGAATTCCCACAGTCTCCAGCACTAGAGGTCGCAGTGGCTTTTGGATGCCCAGAAATCCAGGGTGCTTTTGGTAGACGTTTGGGGCCGCCCGCGAAAGCCTCATGAGCTGTGTGGCTCCATTTATCAGATGGCCAGAGTTACGCATTCACTTCCTCTGTACTTCCTGGGAATGCTATGTGAGTGTTCTCCCTCATGGCCCTACCTCCAAATTTATTTTTGTTTTATCCTCCTGAAGTCTCAGCCCTGACCCAGCTGTTTCCCTGAAGGTAGCCTAGCTGTACAGTCACAGCTGACTTTCCTGGCTATGCATTTTAAAGGGAGAAATTCACATGGATCTGGTGGATCCCGGCATTAAGGGTACATGGGAGCCAGAGAAGCACAGACTTCCACTAGTTTTCCCTCACCTTCTTTCTCAGACCCAGCCCCTTTACCCTACATATTTTTATTTCTCTCCTATATTTCCCTTCCTATTTCTCTCTTTCTCATAAAGGTTAGTTATTAAACCTTCCAGTTGTAGCAATACTGGAGTTTGAACAGGCACTAGAAACAGACTTCATTATCTTGTGCCAGGCTCTGGAATGGAGCTGGTTTTATGCCAGCCTTGGGCCTGATTTGGAGAGGATTAGGTGATTGGGTGGGTGTGGTATAGCCTCTAGTGAGAGAGCAGCAGCCTCCTCTCTGGACAGCCAATTGGCCAAATCTCTTTTCTGTCTCAGTACACATGTCACTTGTCACACATTCTGTATTGACAGTCATCAGGCATTGCTGTGTTGTGCCTTCGGAGTGGGCACAGTTAGATTTTTTTGTTTCTCCTAGATTCTCTTACGAAGATTACCAGAAAACAGCTGGATGGCTTCTGTCTCGTATCGAGCATCAACCTCAAGTGGCAGTGATTTGTGGATCTGGGTTAGGAAGTCTGGCTGACAGAGTAACTAAAGCCAAGATCTTTGACTACAGTGAGATCCCCAATTTTCCACGAAGTACAGGTATTGGCAGTGGGGTTAAGAGGATGACACTGAGGGATAGTGATGAGATTCTCTGTATTCCAATGTGTGAAGGCCAATATTTCTACACCTGATTTTCAGCATTGAATCAAAAGCACATGTTAGAGGAGAAAAAAAAGCCCACAATGAGTCAGAATGACATTAGCTAAAAATTAACCTCAGCAGAGATTTCCAGAATAGACGGAGCATACTTATGTCAATGAGATTACAGAGTGACATTTTTCCTTTGTTTCTTTGCCTCATTGGTGGCTTAGTGGTAAAGAGTTGTTCTGCAAACCCTAAAGGTTCAAATTCACAGCTGCTCTGTTGGAGGAGAATGGACAATCTCCTCTCATGAGATTTACTGCCTCTGAAAACCTGCTGGAGAGTCAGCTATGAGTCAATTCTGACTGGCCAGTATATAACAACAAATCTGACTTAAAACTTTATGATAACCCCTGCATCCCCACTACAGACTGTCATCACCACATGGCCATACACTCCCTTCCCATTTTCTCCACTCTATAAGTTCTGGTAAAAGCAGTGTCTGGAAACTTCCGGGACACAGTCAGGCAGCCCCTGTCTGATGTCTTTCTGCTACTCTCCATGCCTCCAACTATATGTAGCTCTAGCCCTATAGTCTAGGCTCTGGTACAGAATGGCATACTTTTGTAGACACATACTTAGATTACATTAGTAAACAAAACAGTACACAAAAGCTAATAAAGACTTAGTTTTTTAAAAAATTATTATTTTTGTGTGTGTACCATCAAATTGGATCTGACTGGTACAGGAAGAGATTGTCCCTCCTTCTCCAGCAGAATCTGGTGGATTCGAACCGCACACCTCTGGAATAGACTTAGCTTTTTGCAAGGGGAAAAGTTTGTTCCCTGTATACAGTAGGAGCTCTGATAAAAAGACTATTTTGAATATAATATGTAGTGGTGTCCAGAAAACTCTGAGGCTTAGAAAATGGTTTAGTGAATTGGGGAAAGCAAAGGACAAGGGACTACTCTTAGTTTACTTATTAAGTTCTCAGATGACTAACTACTCCTGGTTTACATATTAAAATTTCATAGAGTTTCTAAGACTTCTAATAAAATGAAGCAGAGAGGGAAAGGAAATAGTAACATTTGTTCCATCTGTCACTCCTACCTTCCACGTGAGAAGGGCTAAGTGATAAGTGGGCAATCTATTTCAGCATACTACACTTGGGTTTTCCTAACTGTGGTTTTCCCTTTGGTCTGGTACTTTTTTCCTTTTCAAATAAACCTCTGTCTCTCAACTCTTCCAGACCATTCATTCCCTCAGGGGTAGGCTGTCCAGGTCCACTACACAAGATTGCCAGATAAGGGGAATAGTAATAATGGTGATTATGTCTGTATGGGGAATTATCTCTGCACGTGCTCCGACATGTCCAGTTTGGGCACGTAGTCTCACACGACATGTCCAGTTTGGGTACGTAGTCTCACACGTGACAAGAGAGGAGACCTGTCAGGGTCCAGGCTCAGTTCTTCTTTATCTTGTTCAGTAACCTGCTCTTTAGGAAATTGGAGGAGACCTAGAATTCTCTTTCTGGAGTTTGAGAATGGTTTTGTTGGGGCAACAAATAAAAATACACATATTGAGAATTGTAAAACTTTTGAGAAAAAAAGTATAATGTTAAAAGTGTAATATTAATGCATTCACTACCTCATTACTCATTTTATTTCCTTGAAGCATTCCTTTCTCATTCTTTTGAAACTCCTCTTAAATGCCTTTCATTCTTTCACGTTTCCACGAGAAAACATTCTTTCACTCAATCTCTATTTTTACATTAAACATGTATAGTTATTTGTATGATTATGATTCATATCTGTCTCCCCATAAGACTTCAGCTTTCTGAAAGCAGACACAATATTGTCTTTTTTTTTTTACAATATTGTCTGTTTTTGCTTCATTTTACCCTCCAATGCTGAGCACTTTGAGTCAGCCACAGTAAGTACTCAATGTATTCTGTTGCATACATTTCTCTTTCTGTTTTGGGAACAGTTCCAGGACATGCTGGTCGCCTGGTGTTTGGGCTCCTGGAGAATAAACCCTGTGTGGTGATGCAAGGCAGATTCCACCTGTATGAAGGCTACTCACTCTTGAAGGTAAATGGCCAAAAATTTGGTTGGATCTGAGAGAAAAGAGACAGCAAAAACCCCCCTCTTATAAACTAGATATTTTTCATTTTCTTTTTTAAGATCTTTTTCTTACTTCCTGTTTTATTACCTATCTAGCAAAGGAGATTTTTGGTCTCTTTCCTTATTTTTATGCTTGTATCGTATTATCTATGTGACTGGACTGATAAAGATTTTAGACTTTTTTTTTCCTATATTTTATTAATTTTCATAAACATTTACAGAGATTTTGGGTTTCCATTCATTCTTTGTTGCACTACTCTCTCTACCCTCCTCCCAGTTTGTTCTTGTCCAAATGCCACAGTGCTTGTCAAAGCCAGTTCTGATTAATCTTCTTTGTCAGTGTGTCCTTTGCCATTCCCTATCACTCCTCCCTGAGAGAGACTTCACCCTGAGTCATAAGGAAAAGGGGACGGCGTATTCTCTTAGCTACTTCCTGCTGAAAAGGGACGCTGTGGGTTTCAGGGTGAAGATCTTCTCTCACTACTCTAGAGGGCCCCTTTGGCAGTAGGAAACACATAGACTATTATGGAGATTGATTTTGGGATTTAGATGCACTCTTATTGATTGTGCTTGGCCGTACATGTTCATATCCTTGAAGATGTATCATGGGGGTGTTGCAACCTAGAAGGCACAAATTTGACTAACAAGTTATAAGTACATGATTCCAAAAATTATGGAAAAGTAAAAGAAAAGATTCTTTCATTGTTTTACAAACCCTCCCCCAGGTCCCCTCCACCATGTAGCCCTCGCTCTAGTCTCCTGTGATGACAGAAATACCTAGTTATATATCTCTTTTAAACAGTTTTCTCCCTCCTCTGTTTCAGTGCAGTATACATTATTGAACCCATCTTACTCAGTCTCTCCCCAACAGTGGCATCATGTAATACTTGTCCTTTTGTGACTGGGATATTTCACTCAGCATAATGTTCTCCAGAGTCAACCATTTTGAATAATATTGCATGAGTTCCTTGTTTTTTAATGCAGCATAGTATTCCATTGTGCGAATATACCACAGCTTCTCTAGCCATTCGTTTGTTGATGGGCACTTAGGTTGTTTCCAACTCCTTGCTATTGTGAACAAAGCTGCAATAAACATGGGTGTGCATATATCTGCTTGGATGTCAGCTATGGTCTCTTCAGGGTATATTCCCAGTAGTGGAATTGCTGGGTCAAATGGTATCTCTATTTGCAACTTTTTTTTTTTTTATTTGCAACTTTTTGAGAAAGCGCCATACTGCTTTCCACAGGGGTTGCACCATTTTACACTCCCACCAACAGTGAATAAGGGTTCCAGTTTCTCCACAACCTCGCCAGCATTTGTTGCTTGCTGTTCTGTTAAATTTTGCTATTTTGACTGGGGTGAAATGATATCTCATAGTTGTTTTAATTTGCATCTCTCTTAGGGCTAGGGATTTTGAGCATTTCTTCATGTGTTTGTTAGCCATCTGAATGTCATCTTCGGTGAAATGCCTGTTCATATCCTGTGCCCATTTTTCTATTGGATTATTTACCTTTATCTTGTTGTGGTGCTCAAGTATTTCATAAATTCTGGATATAAGTCCCTTATCTGATATGTTATTACCGAATACTTTTTCCCAGTCAGTGGCTTCCCTTTTTACCCTACTGGAGAAGTTTTTGGATGTGCATAGGGATTTGAGTCTTAGAAGGTCCCATTCATCTATGTTATCTTCTCCTGGTTGTAGCTGATTTCAGACTTTTTGATCTTTTTCTTTGCAGGTCACATTCCCAGTGAGGGTTTTTCGGCTTCTGGGTGTAGACACCCTAGTGGTTACCAATGCAGCTGGAGGGCTCAATCCCGATTTTGAGGTTGGCGATATTATGCTGATCCGGGATCATATAAACTTGCCTGGTTTCTCCGGTCAGAATCCTCTCAGAGGCCCCAATGAGGACAGGTGAATTGTCTTATTTCTTCAGTAACAGGTGGGTGGGGTTTAAGTATTTGTTTAGGCAAGCTCATTGTAGTCTATCAATCTGAGATGATCATCTATCTTGTGCCTTAGGTTTGGAGTTCGTTTCCCTCCCATGTCTGATGCTTATGACCAAGATTTGAGACAGAGTGCTCACAATATATGGAAAGAAATTAAAGACCGTCGCAAACTACAGGAAGGCACTTACGTGATGTTGGCGGGCCCCAACTTTGAGACTGTGGCAGAGTCTCAAATGTTGCGGATACTGGGGGCAGATGCTGTTGGTAAGAAGGGGAACTTGGCTATCATTTTAGCAAAGGAGCATGTTGTAAAATCAGGATTGGGAGGAATAGACAATCACAGACCTAGAGAATAGAACAGAAAGAATTTGATTTGAAGGGAGATTAAATTGACTTCTATTCTAGGCATATACTTGAGTAGGAAACATCAAAGTCTTCAACACTTCAGAGAATACTTAATAAATTCACAAATAGCTTATACTTATTAATATATAAAGTATATACTATTAAGGAGCTCTGGTGGCCTAATGACAAGAAGCTGTACTGTAATACTGAAGGCAGGAGGTTTGAGGCCAACAAGCTGCTCCATGGGAGAAAGATGGGCAATCCTCTCTTGTGTGATTAACAGCCTCTGAAAACCCACCAGAGGGTCAGGCATGGGTTGGTTCTGACTCTTATGGTACACAACAACAGTAAGATATTAATAAGAAAGATAAAGTCAGTGCTACTGGCCCTTGATTGCTTCTAAGGATCATTCAAACATTATATTCCACTTTCATTATCACTAGCTTGAAAAAGGCATTGCATTTAGAACCAAATCAAAAAGTAAACTAGTTGGCTCGGGGGAGTGTCATGTGACTCTATAAGTATGATGTTTTATAAATAGATCATCATGCCTTTCCTCTGGTTCTTGAGTAGATTTGAACCTTTCAGTGATCAAGTAGCTTTAATATATGGAAATAAGGAGGCTTACTAGGGAAAATACTTTGCAAAGGGAACTGTGGAATGACCTGGCCGCACTAGCCCATGACTCTCCTAGAATAATTTAGTAGTATTGCAATCACTATGTGCTTTGAAGCCGTCCTTAATTTTAATCAATATCGAACAATAACAGGCCAACACGATTTCAGCAGATAACTTGGTATTTTGAAGAGATGTTGAGATTTTACATTTTGACCTGATAATGAATGGAGGTGAGGTTACAGGCTGAGGGAAAAGTCGTTTGCAGATCTTGACAAGTTGGTTTCTCCCTCTTCTACCCACCAGGCATGAGCACGGTTCCAGAAGTTATAGTTGCACGGCACTGTGGACTTAGAGTTTTTGGCTTGTCCCTCATCACTAACAAGGTCATCCTGAGTTATGAGAGCCGGGAAAAAGCCTCACACGAGGAAGTCCTAGAGGCTGGAAAACAAGCTGCAGAGAAATTGGAAGAGTTTGTCTCCAGATTTGTGTCCAGCATTGAGCCCGTGTGCACCAAGTGATCTGCCTTAGAGTGGTCTACCTTCTGCCTTATGGAGTCCAAGTGGCTGCTCTTTACTTTGGACCTTTGCTGGGGTCGCCTGCCTTGCCCCTAGATAGTAGGGGAGGAGAATTCCTTTCTTATACCTTCCTTACTTTTCCCACTAGATGCTTCTAGTGCCAGGTTCTCTTTTGCCCAGTCACCTTCTAAAAACTGTTCCCCTCCTTTTACCGGACTGGAGCCTATGCCCTACTGCACATCCATGGACCTGCCTAGGATTTGACTTGGGCCCTTGAATTTGGCACAGTAGCTGCTGCTAACATTTTTAACTAATGCTTTCACATTCCTGGGGCCCCCATGTCATTGGAGACCACAAGAGGACCAGTCCTTATAATAACTTAGTTTTTAATACCAATGTGTTTTGAAAATAAAGATGTATCATTTCTTCATTTTTGTGCAATGTGAATATGCTGGGGACTCAACATAGCTCAAGATTTGCAGGAAAGACTGCAAGACCACAAGCTCCATGAGATTATCTGCTTCTGCCTAGTAGATATTCCTGCTAAGGAATTAGATAATGAGATAATGAGAAGCACTAAAAGGCTAATTTTTGTCATAGCATTATTATTTCTCTCAACCTAATCTTACTTCTGTCTCTTACCTTTTGATTGTTCCAGTCTCCTGATTTTTCTTCACTGACCTCAGTTTCTGCCCCTTAGTTGCCATTTCCTTGTTAAGAACCACCCTTATTTAGTGCTGCTATAAGAAAACCTACACGTGGATGGCTTTAACACACTTTTCTCATGGTTGAGGAGGCCAGAAGTCTGAACTCCAGGGGAAAGCTTTGTCTCTCAGACACTGGAGAGAACATGCTTGCCTCTTTTAGCCTCTATTCCTGGGCCATACTCTGGCTCAGCATCTCCCTTCTCCCGTCTCTGCTTGGCCAAACATTCCACTTAGGATTACTTTCCTCTTAGCCTCTTGCAAGTTTCTGAAGTTGGTTTGTGTACAGTTCTATTTGAGCAGCTTGTTCCCTTTTGGTGCTTCCTTATAGCCATTTCTCTTCCTTTTTTGCTTGATCTGAACCTTCCAGTGACACTGCATCTAGGCATTGCCTTTTGTTGACTAACAGTACTATTTTTGCTTTTCAATATAAATTCAGCTACAAGGTGTGTTTGAAAAAAAGTCTACCATACTATTCTTTGAGGCTTACTTGCCTTTTGAGAAAAGACAGTGCTGAATAAACGTCTAATAGTGATGTTGGTGAAACCAAGTCTCTCCTTGGAGGCTAGATTGAAGCTCCATCTCACATACTTTGGGCACGTGGCCAGGAAAGACTGGTCCTGGGAAAAGGACATCATGCTCAGAAGGGTGGAGGGTACAGGAGAGGAAGACCCGGTATGAAATGGATTGATACAGTATCTGGGGCAATGGGGGTTGGTGTGTCGGAATTAGTGAGACTGGCTCAGGACAGAAGGTTTCTGAGCTGTTGTACATAAGGGTCACTGTGGGTCTCAGGTCACTCGATGTCACATAACAACAATAACAACACGAAGTAGAGTTAGATAGAAAGTCTTTAAAAAGGTTTCCTAATTGTTCTTTGGTAACTGACCTACTTTCCGAAGCCTAGGCAAAAGAAAAAAAAAAATAATTAAAATAATTGAGTGGTTTTTGTCCCTACCCTCTTCTTTCTACTTCTACCTTCTTTCCAGAACCTGGAGATAGTCTGCCGGCATCTGTAAGTTGCCTACACTGGCTGTAAGAGCATAGAAGCACTACAACTTATTTAATGAATAACTTACAGACATTTCTCTTTAGTCAAGTGATAAAATGTCTGTATAACTCAGCTAAGCAACCAAATGTGAGCATTGTTCTCTCAAGAGCCCTCAAATCTTAGAGGACATGTTTGTAGAGCCGTTAGTTGCTATGTATCAGTTGCCACTAATTCTGACTTGATGACCCTTCCCTTCACACCCCCCTCTACCCCCGCCCCCATGTATGACTGAATTGTGCTCCAGCAGTTTTTAAGAAAAGTGATGTTTCAGAAATTGATTGTTGGACCTTTTTTATGAAGCACCTTTGAAAGGATTTAAATTACCAATCTTCCTGTCAGTAGCCAATTAACTGTATTACCCAGGAACTCTAGTTGAGTCAGAACTCATTCATTGCTGAACCTCCAGTGAGTTTTCAGAGTCAGTAAGAAGCAAAGAAGATTGTTCATCTTTCTCTCATGGAGCAGATGGTAGATTCGAACCATATGCCTTTTGGTGCCAGCGCAATTCCTTACCACCAAATCAGTATACTGTGGGAGCCCAAAGGAAAGATTGGTTGTATACCCTGGTCAGTGAGGGAGCTTCATAGAAAACATTGAGCTCTCTTTTTAAAAAATATTCGTTCATCATTGCACACTTTCCTCCCTCCCCATCCATTCCCTGAGCTTAGCTTTGAAGTGTGAGAAGGAAAATGATGTTTTAGGATGAACTAAAGTAGAGAACAATGAAAAGTGCCAATATTTTTGGATCATTGCAATAACTGGTGAAATTAGATCAGTTAACATGAAGGACTCTAGAAACATGTAAGATATCTGGAGGTTGGAGAAGGACTGAATTTGATCCCTAACTTTTCTATTCCTACTCTGCCTTTTAGGGAGTTCTGGTGGCCTAGTGGTAAGGAGCTGTGCTGCCAACCCAAAGGCATGCTATTCAAATCCATCAGCGGCTCCAATGGAGAAAGATGGGCAATCTCCTCTGGTAAGATTTACTGTCTCTGAAAACCCACTGGAGGGTCAGCTACAATGGTACAAGACAATCTTGTCTCTTAGAGAGATAAACAATGCCACCGAAAAATATGTCCTGGAGAGTTCCTTATTTAATTATAATGTGTGTGTGTGTGTGTGTATTTGGTTATATGTTAAGCTCTTAACACATCAGCACACTTTATATTTTTTAAATATATTTAATTCAATTTTCTTTACCCTAAAATGGAAATCTTTACAAAAATGTTAATTTTTCTTAAAATTCTCAAGTGTCTTTTTTTTCTTTGAAACTTTTCTATTGGGTGGTTCTTTTGTGAATCCACCTACTTTTTTTTTTATTAGTTTGCTTACAAAGTATATATTGTGTTTCACACTGTTCTTCATTAACACTGTTTCATACCATCTTTCTCATGCATTATGTTTTACAACATTATTCACCATTGGACTCTGCCCTTTGTTAACCTATCATTTTGCCCTGATCCTTCCCATTTCCTTCCCCTTCACCCACCAAATTGGGCAACCCTCTGGTTTTGCCCCTATCCATCTTCAGCCCTCCTCCCCTTGAGTTCCCATACATGCTTTACTAGTTATCCTTTTATTTTTACAGTAATGGTCTTAAGCAGTATTTGTCCTTATGAGACTGCATTTGTTAGTTCACTCAGCATAAGGTTTTCCAGCTTCTCTCAAGTTAGGTACGTAGTATTTTTCAAAATCGTTGCTCCTGAGTGCTGCATAGTATTCCATTGGGTGAATTTCTCAATCTATTCAGTTGTGGTTGGGCATTTGGGCTGTTTCCATATTCTTCTGATGGTGAATGATGCTGCTTATGAATATTGGTCTACAAATCTCTGTTTGTGTCTCAGTTCTAATTTCCTTGGGGTATATTGCTAGTAGTGGAATATCTGGGTCATACAGAGTTTCTATGTTCAACTTTTCGAGGAAATGCAGACTGTCTTCCAGAGTGGTTGCACCATTTTACAATCCCACCAACAGTGTATGAGAGTTCCTATATCTCCACATCCTCTCCAACATTTATTGCTTGCTGCCCTACTAAACTTTGCCACTGTTCCTGGAGTGAGCTGGTATCTCATTGTGGGTTTGATATGCATCTCTCTTATTGCCTGTAATTTTGAACATTTCTTCATGCATCTGTTGGCTATTTGAATGTCTTCCTCTGTCTTTTGCCCGTTTAGTAATTGTGTTATCTGTCTTTTTATTGTGGAGGCCCAGAAGTATTCTATAAACTTTTGTTATGAGACCCTTGTCTGAAAGGGTATTGCCAAATGTTTGTTCCCTGTTGGTCAGCTTTCTTTCCACCCTTTTCTCCTTGCATCTTTAGTGTCTTCCTTTGTCTCTGGTGTGGCAGGAAGATCAGGGCCTCCAGCACTAGCAATTTGTGTGCAGGGAGTCTCAAGTCAGTGCTCCCTCTCTCAGAGAGCTGAGAAAAGTCATTCTTTTCTTGTCCAAAAGTCTCTTGTCCTATTTTGCTCCTGGGATGTCCCCACAGCTGCAGAGTGAAGGATCCCCAGATGGGGGGACCTATATCCCCAGGGAAGAAGCCTCAGTCCCATCTCTCCACAAGCAAAGGAGAGCCTTAGCTCTCTCACCTATTCTCCTGAAGCTTAATGTCTTCCTTTGACTCTGGTGAGTCCACCTACTTTTATCTTCAGTTCATATAATAGTCTTTCAAATAATTTTTTTCTCTCAAGAAGGAACTCCTATAAAACCAACCCAAACTTTGTGTATTGTTGTTTTTGTTATGTACCATCGAGTCGCTTGCGACTCATAGCAACCCTATGTACAAGAGTCCTAAATGCCGTTCTATGCTGTGCCAACCTCGCCATCTCAAAGACGCTCATTCCCACCACTCCACTCATGGAACTGATCCATCTCATAGAGGGTCTTCCTCTCCTGCCCCGCCCCTCCACTCTCCCAACATGATGCTCCTCTCCAAGGACCAGTCCCTCCTTGCAACATACCCAAAGTATGTCAGACGAAGCTTCAGAATCCTTGACTCCAAGGAGCATTCCGACTTCACCCTCTCCAGGACAAACCTGTTTGTTCTCCTAGCAGTCCATGGTATATTCAACACTCTTCTCCAGCACCACAGCTCAAAGGCATCAATTCTCTTTCTATCATCCCTAGTCACTGTCCAACTTTCTGATGCATAGCATGTAATTGCAAAGACTATAACCCTGATCAGGCACACCTTAATTTCCAGCCTGATGTCGTTGCTCTTCAGTACTCTCGAGATTTCCCTCACAGCAATTCGTCTTCTGATTTCATGGCTGCTGTTACCAAGAGTGTTGATTGAGGAAACAAGTAAACGAAAACTGTTAACTATCTCAATCTCTTCACCACCCATAGTGATGCTGCCAATTGGCCCAGTGGTGAGAATCTTTGTTTTCTTGATGTTGAGCTTCAATCCATATAGGAGGCTGCAGTCCTTGACCTTCTGCAGCAAGCATTTCAGGTTCTCCTCAGTTTCAGCAAGCAGCATTGTGTCATCTGCATAACGCAGGTTGTTGATGATTTTTCCACCAATCCTAATGCCACATTCCTCCTCGTACAGCCTAGCATCTCAGATGATCTGTTCTGCATACATATTGAAAAGGTATGGAGACAGAATACATCCCTGATGGACCCCTTTCTTGATTTTGAATTGTCTAGTGTCTCCCTGCTCTGTTCTGACGACTTCCTCTTGGTCCAAGTATAGGTTTCGCATTAGCACAATCAAATGTTCTGGGATTCCCATTCTTCTCAGAGTCAGCCATAACTTGTGATCCACACAGTCAAAAGCCTTTGCATAGTCAAAGAAGCACAGATAGACATTCTTCTGGTATTCTTTGCTTTCTGCCAAGATCCATCTGACATTAGCTATAATATTCCTAGTACCATGACCTCTTCTAAATCCAGCCTGCACATCTAGCAGTTCTCTGTTGACATATTGTTCCAAACATTTTTGGATAATTTTCAGCAAAATCTTGCTTGCATGTGATATCAATGATATTGTTCGATAATTTCCACACTCTGTTGGGTCAACTTTCTTTGGAATGGGAACAAATATCGATCTCTTCCAGTTGGCCAGCTGGCTGTTCTCCAGATTTCCAGGCACAAGTTAGTGAGCACATCCAGGGCAGCGTCTATTTGTTGAAATAAATCAGTTGGTATGGTGTCAAATCCTGGAGCCTTGTTTTTTGCCAATTCCTTCCTAACAACTTGAACTTCCTCCTTCATCACCATAGGCTCTTGCTCTTATTTAATGAAATTCCTCTGTGTCAGCCAATTCCTTCTGATACAGTGACTCTGTGTACTCCTTCCATCTTCTTTTGATACTTCCTGGATCATTCAACACTCTACCCAAACTGTCCTTAAATATTGCCACCTGTGGCTTGAATTTGTTTTTCAACTCCTTCAGCTTAAGAAATGCAATATGGTGGTGGTGTTAGTGTTAAAATATCTGTAGTAGTGGAGAGGCATAAAATGTTGTAGTATGTCTGGTGATTATTAATTTTGAAATGTCTTCTTTCAAAATTTCTAACATCCTTTGTGGCTTTGTCATTTATGATCTCCAACCATAACTTCTGAACTGACCCTCAGCCAGCATTCTTCCACAATAACTCTTTTCTATTCCTTCCTGGGAGTTTGTGAGTGGCAGAAATCAGCTAGCCTGTCAGTGGATTCAAGTCTGGAAGTACTTAGAGAAGGCGACTATCATTTTTCCTGTCAGACTGTTTTGGGTGTACTATTACTCTAGTCTTCAGAGTTTTGAGATAATTTTTTTGTCCATCTGTTAATTCTGGAGCTTATATACCAATGTACTCATTGTCTGCTATTTTCTGCTTCTATTCTCCGGATGCTGAAACTGAAACTTGGATTTTCTAGGTGGTGAAATCCTGTATTTTTTTTTAATTTCTCAAAATCAGGTGTAGTGACAATTTTCTACAGAAGTTCATCTTCTTTTTGATCTGTGCTAATGTTCTTTTGTCAGGCTTTAGTTTGTCTGCTTAATATTCAGACCAGGATTTATGCTACTTTTCAACTTAAGTTTGGCCTTGGTGGTATTTCATAAGTCTTCGTAACTGAGCTCATTATCTTCTGGCACAGTCAGTTCTTCCCTGTTTTCACTCTCTTTTTTCCTTAGTGACAGCCTCACTAATTTTGTCTTCCTTCTCCAAGTGGAAGAAAATTTTATCAACACTCTATCTAGGAGTTATGCCAGTTACAGATGATGGAATGTGACATGATATGTGTCGGGATTTTCTATTTAGTGGCTTTCTTTGACCATTATTTTCAAGAAAGCATGATGTCTTCTTGGTTCTTACTGTTTTCGTGCTGCTGGCTTTTGTCACTGCTGACAACTGATAACATATTGTCACCTTTGACCTGAATGTGCTGAGCTCAGACTTATGGAGTTTGGTATCACATTCAAAATCCACATTCCTTTTATTGTTCATGTCTTTGCTGACACCTCTAATTGTTCACTTTCATCACCATCAAATTGTGTCAAGTCGTTTGTTTTTTTATGGTGCTCTTTCTCTCTTCAATCCATCTGTTCACCTCCAGAGCTATAAATGTTTGAGCTAATGATTTCATCACAGCTCAAAGTTTGGATATGAGGGTTCTGATGTGATTTTACTATTATACAGAGTTGAATGTCCTTGCAAAACTAATTGGTAAGGTTGATATCCAGGAGTTCTGGTAATGTAGTTGATTAAATGTTGAGCTATTTAAACTGAAAGTTCTGGTGGTTTGAATGTACCAACTATGTAGTAGAATAAAGAAAATGTGACAGTTCACCCTTGGAAAGATTTATAGCCTCAGAAACCCTATGAGACAGCTCTACTGTACCCTGGGAGTCAGAATCTACATGGCAGCGCTGGGCCTAGTGTCCTGAAGCTCAGGAAAACTCTTCAACTGAGAACATGTGTTATTTTAATATCTTCTTCTTATATTGGTGCCTTTGTGCATTACTAGTTTTCTCCAAATTGCAATTCCGGGAAGTGGGAAAAATGTCTCAAAATTATGACTCAATACTGGGGATCTTTAGTGCATGTGATTCTTGGCTAGAATCTGTTAGGAATTTAGCCTTCCTTCTCTTGATTCCTGTAGTTCAGCTAACTTGGTTTAGATCCTAGCCTCAGGTCACAATGACCTAGTGATTACTTCTTCCTGGCAACTGGCTCCCTAACAGCCACGTTTGTCCCAGAGAGATTTGAGTCAAATATTTAAGGACACTGAAATTTTTTTAAACATAGTAACCTATAGATGATTTTATGCATTTACTGATAGACTACTAGATTCTTGCAAAAGAATCTAATATCTTCATTTCAAGAGTCTCTAATTGCTTAAAAATAAAAGCTCTTACGTGACTTATTCGAGTCAACCATGATTCATAGCAAGCCTATGGAACGTGGATCTGAACCTTGTCCCCTCTCGTGCCATTCTCACCATCTCTGAAACACTTGAGCCCATTGTTGCAGCCACTATATCAATTCATCTTATTGTGGGTCTTTCTCTCTTATGCTGACCCTCCAGCTTTCGAAGCATGAAGTCCTTCCACACGGACTAACAATATACCCAAAGTATGTGAAATGAAGTTTCCTTGTCTTTGATGCCAAAGAGCACCCTTGGTTGTACTTACTTGTTCTCTTGGTACATTCTCTTGGAATATTTAATACACTTCTCCAATACCATAACTCAAAGAGTAGATGGACAAATGAACAAGGATTACAGAAGAAAAATCGATACCTTTAAGTTGTGATGCTGGAGAAGATTATTGAACATAAGTCTGCCAAGAGAACAAGTCTGTCCTGGAGAGAGGGAAACCAGGTTGCACCTTGAAGGCAAAGATTGTGAAGCTCCATCTCACATACTTTGGACACGTGGCCAGGAGAGGCCAGCCCTTGGAGAAGGATGCCATACTTGGAAAGGTAGAGTCAGCACAGGACAGGAAGACCCTGGATAAGATGGAATGACACAGGGACTGTGACACTGGGGGAAGGTGTGCCAGAGACAGTGAGATTGGCTCAAGATAGGGCAAGGTTCAGAGCTATTGTTCATAGTGTCCCTGTGAGTCAGCACATAACAACAACAACAACATTTAATGATAGACTATGTTAAGATTATGGCTTTTTAATTTCAGAATGACGTACTAAAACCTATATTAATCATGAATATAAGATCAAGTGTTGTAGTCTTGATTGGAGACAGGGTAAATAACAAGACATGTCCTCTGTGCCTTGTTTTCAGTCTTTTCATTTGTTGTACTGTAATTGTTTAGATGTTGTCATTATCTACTGAACTGGGAGGGAGTAGGACTTTTTTATTTTTTTAAAGAGAATAGTATTTCAAAAGTCGTTGTTGGGTGTCATGTAGCCAACTTCATCTCAGAGTGAATCTATGAACCATAGATTGAACCTTCCCCTATCCTGTGCCATCGTCACTATCTCCAGCCCATTGTTATGATCACTGTCAATCCATCTTAAGGGTCTTCCTCTCTTTCTCTGATCCTCCATCTTTCCTAGCATGTTGTCTTTTCCCAAGGACTAGCCCCTATGGATGTTGTTGTTGTTATGTGCCGTCGAGTCGCCTGCGATTCATAGCGACCCTATGTACAACGGCCCTAAACTCCGTACTGTCCTGTGCCAATCGCACTGTCTCTGACACTCCCATCCCAATTATCCCAGTCACTGAATCAATCCACCTCATAGAATGCCTTCCTCTCCTGCGCCATCCCTCCACCCTCCCAAGCATGATGTCCCTCTCTAAGGACCAGTCTCTCCTCACAACATGTTCAAAGTAAGTTAGACGGAGCCTCAGAATCCTTGCCTCCAAGGAGCCACCCGGTTTAACCCTTTCCAGGACAAAATATTAGAATTAGATCTTTAAAACTAAGTGCAAGTGAGGTTTTTTCCCCTTTTCCCCTGAAACAGTAAGTCATACAGGAGAAGATTGCCCATCTTTCTCCCACCGAGCAGCTGGTGGATTCAAACAACAGGCCTTCTGGTTGGCAGTACATCTCCTTGCCACGAGACCATCAGAGCTCCCACCATAAACCGGCCCTTTCTGACAACATGCCAAAGTTGTTGTTAAGTGCCATCAAGTCGTAGGTGACTCATAGAGACCCTATGAACGAAAGTCCTCAACATGCCAAAGTAGTACATACAAAATGTCAAATCTTGCCTCAGCAGTTCAGAGAAAAGAACCAACACAGAAATATAATTGAAGCAACTTTAAATTAGACCTTAGAGGAAAAGATAGATAGAGAGGATGTGGTAGAAACCACCAACATGCAGCCCAACTCCAGAATGTCATACAATAGATTGAAACGTTTAAATTGAAAAAATCATACATGGAAGTAGTGGGAGGTAAAATGAAGAGTAAGAACCTTATTATCTACTCAAGATGGCCAACCACAGTAGATTTTAGCTAAGGATCGACAGAAGAAAATCACATTAGTGATTTTGGTGGATTTGTGAGGACTAGGGTTCTTTGTGGTGCAAATAATTTGCATTTGGCTGTTAATCTAAAAATCAGTTCATTGCCTAGGATGGGAGTTTTTGGAGGCTGTAAATCACATGAAAAGAGACTGCCTTTCTTCTTCAGAAAAGTGCCAACTCTGATTTTGCAGTACAAATTCTCATGGACCAGACCTCCGTAAAGATAAATAACCCTAATTTGTCCAGTTATGCTGCCAATTAAAAATCTGGTGATCTAGAAACCTGGTGTAACCATAACGATTACAACCAAGAAAATACTTTCAAGCCGTTCTACTCTGTAACACATAAGGTCGTCGTCATGAGTTAATATTGACTGGACAGCAACTAATTTAGGTGTTTTGTTTATAAAGCAAGACTAACTGGAAGTAAAGTTGCTTGCTTTAATGTAGAGTTAGTTTAAACCAAATTAACTGCATAGAACAACAGAATCAAAAAAGATTTTGCAAGTGGAGTATTTGAGAGGTGATAACTTTTCACTAAGGTATATTTTACAACAGAAAGAGGTCTATAATGTACTAGTTAGGACGTTGTCAAATGGTTCACTCAGGAGACCATTCTGAAACTACTGAACAGTGAAATGAAAGAGAGTGCTGATTTGCACAAAGCTAGATCTTTTTTCCCCCTTATGTACTGTTGAGTCAGACCCGACTGGCCAGGAGGAGATTGCCCCTCCTTCTCCAGCAGAGCACAAAGATAAATCTTAAGAGGTGGAAAATGACCTCTCAGGTTTTCAAGCATTTATTCTGACACCCAGAATCCTGAGCATCTTTTATCCATATTATCATTTCTTTATTCATGTCCTGTACCAACTGCCATTGGAGGAAAGAATGAAAGTGACCCACCACTTGAAGAGATCACCTCTGATTTGAGATTTTTAAACATTTGATATTAATGATGACATGTGAAAACAACAGAATAGAACTTGGTTGGGGTAACTACAGATCTGTGAGTCTTAAAAACTTTTGGGGCCTATTTGCCTTCTATGAAACAACAAAGATGCACCTAACAATGGTTCCATTCTTTCCAGACTCTTGTAATATTTTTTACAAACATGCTTATTGAACATTTTCTTTCTGATGTGTTTCATTGGTAAGGCCTGCAGTCAGAGACTTCTGTAAAGTGCTGAAGAGCAAAAATATCAGTTTAAAAAACTAAGGTGAACCTGATCCAAGACTTCACATGTTATTTTGTCTTAGAAAACGTTTTACCTCAGTAAATTAGTGTTTCTTGATGAGTTAGGTAGCTACTTGTATGTCATCTCAATGTTTTAGAATAAAAAATTAAACTTTTTCCAGTCATTTCTCAGTTTGTTGATTATGAATAGAAATGTGCAGAGATGAGATAATATTTTCTGCTGCTCTTTTAAAGCCAGAAGGTAGAGAGGCTAGGGCAGTTCATCCTGTACTGTGCCTTTGGTTTGGATTTTATTTGGCTTAGGTTTGCATTGCCTCATTTCTTGTAAATAGACCTCTAGTTTTCATAATTACATTTTGTTTCTGGAAGACTTCTTTGAAGGAACATTGATTATTTGCCTGGTTGGTCTGTTGGTGTAAATTTAGATTAAAAAAATCTATTTTCCCCCCTTTATCTTTAATCTTTTTTGTCTGCTTTTGAGTTTTGGCTACACTTAGATTTTGGATTGTTTGAAAGTAATAAGCTTTTGTTTTCACTGTTGCTTCATTCCGAGTTTGTTTATTTTGGGAAGCTTACCCTCTCCTTTGCCAGTTTCTCTTTTTTTCTTGTTCTATTTCACTTATCTCTGCCAGAATTATTTTCTTCTTTTTTTTAATGCCATTGTAGATTTTTGGCCTCAGTTTTACCCTTTGATTTTCATTTTGAACTGTTTTTATCTAATCCTCTGTTATAATTTATAATAAAGATTAGTAAGAATGTAGTATAATTAACTGTAGCCTCATGGGGTTTTGCTTTATTAAATATTCTTTTTACTCATCAGAGTCTATTAAAGATCAATTCTAAGGGAGCTCTGGTGGCCTAGTGGCAAGAAGCTGCACTGCAATCCGGAAGGTGCATGATTCGGCCAATTTCTTCC